>NW_005842014.1:1011201-1021741 GCF_000455745.1 Alligator sinensis
AATTCAGATGTGTGTATCTAGTTCAGGCCATTTCTGAAATCGATTTTATGCCTGTCTGGTTATTAATTGTAATTATTATTGCAATTATGGTTGCATCAGAGGGCCTAGATGAATGTGAAGGCTTATATCGTAAATCGTAGTATCACAGCCCCTGTAGTTTTGGAATGCCAGAGAGATCGGAGGGTAATACTCACCCGTGGTAAACCTTTGCTACGTGTTTCCCGGGAATATAGTTTTCTCGACCTGTTGTGAGAGAATGGACTCTCCACCAGCCTCCTTCACTGTCAAACCAAGAAGATAAGTATTGTTAGATGTGTTTGGGGGTCCTGCCTTCATTTTAGAAATGAGCTAAGCCAGAACATGGTCCAACAGGCAATACGTATTAGCTGGTCAGTGTTTTCAGGTATACATGAACACATTTTAGTTTCTTTCATATATTGTCTGTCTTCTGCATACGATTGTTTGCTACACCCTTGCTACAACTGGCTACATAAATAGACAAATATTTTAGCTCATTTAAGCTGCCTACATAATGAGTCATTTTTCTGTAGTCCAACTGAACAGTTTGCCTTCAGCTTTTCAGCTTTCTCATACAGAGCAGCTTTACAACCCTTGGTTTTGATTTTTTAACTTTTATATCCAGATTGTGATTGCACCTTGCATGAAACTTGAATGTTCTTTTTGTGGGGGTTTACTACAAAGCTTTCCTAAAATGAAAATCAGCCTTGTGTTTTACTCTGATTCCTAGAACTGCATGCGCCAGGGATCAGCACCTCTAGAGCAATATAGCTCCATTGAATCAATGTGTACTCTGGCTCAGAATGGATATCCTGGGAGTGAGCAGAGCTCTTAGCAAGACGAGTGGTTCCAGTCTGGGACGTATCTGCTATAGTCCTGGGTGACAGCGAGGGCCAGGCTTCCAAAGGTTCAAACCCGTCCAGTAAGCATCCCAAAACTCTGATAATGATCTGAATCGCCCAAGCCTGTGGGGACTTTCAAGGCTCCATAATTTTTATTTCTTTTCTATGGACTATATGAAACTTCCTGTTTCCAACTGATGTACCAAATACCCTGAGAGTAGCATTGCTTGTATTATTTAGGTATTCTCGCTTTTCATCACAGCCAAGAAGTTTAAGAATAAAAACCAGAAACAAAACCTAAACCCCAGATATTATATCCCAATCTCTCACATTCCAGCCTGAAGAAACCCCAGGAAGGAATGATCCCCCTCCTGGAAGTATGTAAGTGGAGGGATAAGTTTGTACTGCTCACTTATGCATCCTGCTCTGTAATGGGCACCAGTAAATGGTAAATGGGCATGTGTCCTAAGCAAATTCTGCTTATTGTGTTGTTGACCTAATTCATGCAGACAATTCCTACGAGAGCAAACAGAGATTTCAGCACCGTCATGTGAATCTTTACTTGCACATAGTTGTTTGAACTGAAGACTTAGAAAAACGAAGAGCAAGGAACAGTGTGTACTTCTTGTAAATACTATTTGACATGGTGTCTCTGGCCACCGTTGCTCTGACTGACTGAGCTTTGCTGCTTTTCTTCAAGATTTATTTCTGGAATGACCTGGCAGAGAGGGTATCTTCAGCTAAATACATGTAGTGGGCAACTAAAATACATTTAGGTCACCATGCGCCCCTGTGGGGAGCACAGACCTTTTCTTTAGGATAGCAGAGCCTGTTTATTAGGGCTGTGTGAAATTTCGCTGGCTGTTTCAATTCAACACTGTTTTGACTCATTTCGAGTTCAAAACAGCAAAATTGAAGTGAAACAAAGGGCTCTGAAACAGCCTCAAAACAAAACAAGGCTAATTGAAACGTTTAAAAAGTTTCCAAACATTTCAAGTTTCGAAGCAGCCAGGTGGTGGGAGACGGGAGAACCAGGGCTGAGCTCCCAGCGGCTCCGCAGCCCCACGTGGCTCAGCCGGGACCGCAGCCCTGGCTCTGCCCACCTCCTGCCGCCAGGCTGCGGGAATTTGATCACAGCGCAGGGGAAGGGAGCTGAGCCCGATCACTCAGTTTCCCTCCCAAGCCCTACAGTCGGGCTGGGGGAAGGGAACTGAGCCCAGCTGCTCTGAGTTCCCCTCCCCAGCGCTAGATCGGGCTGGGGAAAGGAACTCAGCCCAGCTGGGCTCAGTTCCCACCCCCAGCCTGATCGTAGCACTGGGGAGGGGAACTGAGCGATTGGGCTCAGTTCCCTTCCCCGGTCCCAGGCAGCAGCACCCGGCTTCCCTCCCTCATCTGGCAGGCAGATCAGGGGCCCACAGCCCTGGGAGGACTGGCACAGCCCCAGCAGCCTTTTGTAAAGGGAAATCCTGCCTCACCAGTCTGCTGGATTTCTTTGAGGGTGTCACCAAGCACATGTCCAACTGGCTCCCCTTTGCCCTTTAAAAAGCATTTGACAAGGTCCCTCACCAAAGGCTTTTAAGAAAACTGCATGGGATTTGAGGAACTGTTCTTCTGTGAATTGAGAGCTGGTTAAAAGATATAAATCAGAGGCTAGGGCTATAAATGGTCACTTTTCAGGATGGAGAGAGGTAAAAGTGAGGTTCCTCAGGGATCTGTGCTAGCCCTATTTTGTTCAACGTTTTCATCAATGACCTCTAAATAGGGGTGCACAGTGAAATCTCCAAGTTTGCAGACAGTACTAAATTATTGTGGGTAGTCAAGTCCCAAGCCCATGAAGAGAAGCTGCAGAAAGATCTCGCTAAGCGGAGTGGGTGGGCAAAAAATGTCAAGTGAATGTCAGTGTTGATAAGTGCGAAGTAATGTACCTGGGGAAAAAATACCCTCAATTATACGTTTACAGTGCTGGGTTCTCAACTAGCTGTTATGACTTGGGAAAGAGACCTTGGAGTCGCTGTAGATCATTTTTCAAAAACATCAGCTCAGCGTTCAGTGATGACCAACAAAGCCAATAAAATGTTGGGCATCATTAAAAAGGGAATTGAAAACAAAATGAAGAACACCATCATCCTGCGCTATACAAATCCATAGCGCAGCCATATCTTGAATGCTGTGTGCAGTTCCAATTTTATCTCCTTTTGGAGATGTGGGGACTGGAAAAGGTACAGAGAAGGGCAAACAAAATGATCAGGGGCCTGGAGCAGTTGCCATACCAAGAAAGACTATAAAGGCTAGCACACTTCAATGTGGAAAGGAGAAGGCTGATGGGGGGATAATATAGAGGTTTATAAAATCTTGAAGGATATGGACCAAGTGAACAAGGAACAGTTATTCACCAAATCCCAGAATATTAGAACTAGGGAATACCCACTGAAATCAGTAGGTGACAGGTTTAAAATTAACAAAAGAAAACACTTCTTTATGAATGCATAGTTAACTTGTGGCATTTATTGCCACGGGAGGTGATGAATGCACATCCAGGTTCAAAAGGGGACTGGATAAATTCATGGATGATGGATCTATTAATGGCTATTGAACCGACTGGTTGGAGATGTTTCCTTTGGCATCTGTAACCTAATAAATGATGGAGGGCAGGGAGGGTATTCAACAGGGATAGATTACTCTAGAGATATTCACTTCAATGCTGTCCCTGCATAACGTGCATTTTTTGCCACTGCTAGGGATAGGATACTGGGCTAGATAGAACATTATGGCACTTTTTATATTCTTATATTTGCATGAATCATTTCAAGTGCTTTCTCTTCTGTGCTATAAACTGAATCAAAACAGGAAAAGGAAAGTTCCATTTAATGCTTACTTTGGCACTTGTTTATTACAAGGATACACTCTCGATCACTCCACAACAGATATATACATATATGAGAGAAAGAGAGATATTATATATATATATATCTATATATCTATATATCTATATATCTATATTTATATATATTCATTCAGACTGAATATATATAGTCATTCAGACATATGCACCCCATGACTAATTTTTTTAATGAAGTTCAGAAATTATTAGAGTGTTACCTAGAGAGTTATCTGTGTTATCCAGATAGTGTATGCAGTAAATATGATGTACTTCAAAGCATAGAAGACTGAAATAGCAGGACAACTGCTTAACAGATTGAAGAAATCAAAGGAATTGAGAAACTGTCCCAAGGGGCAATGGGTTGGTGACAGATAACCTCTGCTTCAGGCACCTGATCATGTCAGAAGTGGATTGAATTGGACACATAAGAACTAGGTAGGAGCCTCAGCTGATGCAAATTAATATAGACCCTTTGGCCTGGAATCTCCAGTCCTCTAAGCCCAGTTTGTATTACGTGTGCCATGTAAACTGGGGTTTGGTCAGAGATCACTGGTGGAGAATTTTTTTTCATGTAGGGTAATTCTTCATCAGGAAGGAGGTAAGTGGGCCAGCTCCTTCATCTGTTGTCCTTCCACTCGTGTCACAAGGAAGGGATCAAGTCCTGGGTTCTTTGGTGCAGGGCACTGTGTGGTCATGAAGGGGAGGAGCTGACAGGGTTGCACCATGCTTGATCCTGTGCTGCTTCAAGGCTCTTCACAGGTCTTATACCAGTAGCAGAAGTTAAAGGGAGGAGGCTACACCTCTCATTTCTGCCAGAGTCATGTGGACAAGGGTCACAAAGCCACTACCAGCATCTGTGGTTGCTGTTTTGCACTGCTCCCACAGTTTGGACATAAAAGAAAAGCAGGTCCATTGGCTTCAGTCTACTCCAGTGGAGTGTCTGGCTGTGTATCTTTGTTTGCAGGACTGTCTATAACACGGCTGAAATGAATCAGAATGGGAATTGGAAGCCAAGTTTGTATTTATTACAGTCCATGGTATTTTCATGGGAACAGGTAGATTCACCAAAACCAAAAGGAAAGTGACATCAAAATTATTGTGTTGGAAAAGTTTCTTAAGCCCAGGATGGAACATAGGGAGGAGGGCGGTGCAGGCTAGAGGGAGAGTATCCAGTGAGCAGAGTGCAACAGGGAACTCTCTTGAAAGACTCAAGTCAAGTCTCTCTTGTGCCTGACTTGAACTATTCTGAGAATCTCTTGCTATGCTTTTTATTTATTCTTCTCCCCCTCTTTTCCCCCAGAAAAATATCAGAAGGTCTTGGTTTCATTCTGCATCAGAAGTGACACAAATATCAAAACCTCACTCCTTTTTTTGCAAACCGGAACTCTTGATTTCTGGCCAGCCCTAATGTTGAGTAGGACCATACCTCAGGGTATTCTTTGTCGAAGGACTTAAATAGGAATACAAGTCCCTCTAGGTGTGGGAAAATTTGGATTAGGATTAATTGTCTGTCTTCTCCTAAAGTTGCAGTTGATTAAGCATTCAGATGCCTATACAAAGCCAAATCAGTCTTGCCCAATATTCTTATTGACTTCGTGAAGGGTTAGTCAAGGGTGAGCATTTTGCATTCCCTGTACATAAGGTCACCACATAAAGTTCCCTCTTGGTTGATGCAGTACGGTGCTGACTGCTCCCTCTGCTCAGTGAGAGTTGAATCTCATGTGAGTAACTGAAAGGACATTATCTGTGAAGAACTTCCTCATGAGCAATGAGAGTTTCCCAGAAGTAGTTGAGTCTCAGACATTCTCCCATAGAAGAAAACAAAACCTCGTATCCATATAGCATAAAATGAAACAACAGCAGTTGTATTAGAGTCTGAGTGAAATGGAAACAACTTACTCTGATAACACACGTAATTTCTCCCCTACTTGAAATATTGGCTCGCCAATATCCGGAGAGGGATAATCATAAAGGACAGCAAGGAAGTCGCTCTCCTGACCTAGGGAAAAAAATGAAAATGCCATTATTAATATTGTTTACAGTCTGAGCTGGACTTTAAAAAATGTTTTCCAAAATGGGACCCTCAAAATGTAAGGATATGCATGACCTGAATTTGGGCTTATGCTTCCATTAATCTTGTATTTATTTACTTCTAATTAACTGAAAGCTTACAAAGCGTCTTTGACTAATAATTACTGTATGTTAGCAAGAGACTTATCCTGAAACTAGCGTTATGTATAAAGTTTCATAAGCTTAGGAAATGTCCTAGTCTGAGTAATATCTCTCTATATGCAGTCTTAATTTCAATCTGAGTAGTGCTGATTATTAGGTGTATGATATTTAGGTAGGTAAGGGTGGATATTGGGTTTTGTTCCATTGTTCAGCTGTGGTGCTCTTTTCAAAGATATGCACATAGGTTAAATATAGCAAGAGGGGGATTTCTTTGTAAAACCAGTCTGAGGGGGAGACAAGTCCAGGAGAGTTGGCTATACTTTAAAGAAGCCTTACTGAGAGTGCAGGAACAAACCATCCTGATGCACAGGAAGACTAGCAAGTATGGCGCTTGACTTAGCAAGGAACTCTTTAGTTAACTAAATCAAAAAAAGGAAGTTTATAAGAAGTGGAAACTTGGACAAATAACTAGGGAAGAATATAAGAGCATTGCTCAGGTATGCAGGGATGAAGTCGGGAAGGACAAAGCGAAATTGGAGTTGCAGTTAGCAAGGGATGTGAAGGGTAACAAGAAGGGTTTCTGGCTGATGCAATTACAGAGCACTGGCCATCAACTCTGAAAACTCGTGGCTATCAGGAGAGGTCCTGGATGATTGGAAAAGGGCAAACATAGTGCCCATATTTTAGAGGGGGAAAAAAGAGGATTCAGGGAACTACAAACCAATCAGCCTCACCTCAGTCCCCAGAAATATCATGGAGAAAATCCTCAAGGAATCCATTTCTAAGCACTTGGAGGAGAAAAGGGTGATCAGGAACAGTCAGCATGGATTCACCAGGGACAAGTCATGCCTGACCAACCTGATTGCCTTCTGTGACAAGGTGACTGGCTCTGTGGATGTGGTGAGACCAGTGGATGTGGTGTACCTTGATTTTAGCAATGTTTTTGATACCATCTCCCACAACATTCTCACAGGCAAACTCAGGAAGTACAGGCTGGATGAATGGACTGTAAGATGAATAGAAAACTGGCTGGAGCATCGGGCTCAGAGTGTAGTAATCAATGGCTTAATGTCTAGTTGGCAGCTGGTATCAAGTGGAGTGCCCCAGGGATCAGTCGTGGGGCTGGTTTTGTTCAATGTCTTCATCAACGACCTGGAAGATGGCATAGAGAGCACCCTCAACAAGTCTGCAGATGACACCAAGCTAGGGGGAGTAGTAGATATGCTGCACGATAGGGCTACAATTCAGAATGACTTAGACAAATTGGAGGATTGGGCCAAAAGAAATCTCATGAGGTTCAATAAGGACAAGTGCAAAGTCCTGCACTTAGGATGGAACAACCCTGTGCACCAGTACGGGCTGGGGACTGACTAGCTGGGCAGCAGCTCTGCAGAAAAGGACCTGGGGGTGACAGTGGACAATAAGCTGAATATAACCCAGCACTGTGCCCTTGTTGCCAAGAAGGCTAATGGCATCCTGGGCTGCATTCGTAGGTGTTGCCAGTAGGTCAAGGGAAGTGATTATTCCCTTCCACTTGGCATTGGTGAGGCCACGTCTGGAGTACTGTGTTCGGTTTTGGGTCCCCCATTACAGAAAGGATGTGGACAAATTGGGGCGAGTCCAGCGGAGGACAACAAAAATGGTGAGAGGGCTGGGGGACATGACTTATGAGGACAGGCTGAGGGAACTGGGCTTATTTAGTCTAGAGAAAAGACGACTGAGGGGGATTTAATAGCAGCCTTCAGCTACCTGAGGGGGAGTTCAAAAGAGGATGGAGCTGGACTGTTCTCAGTGGTGACATGACAGAACAAGGAGCAATGGACTCAAGTTGCAGCAAGGGAAGTTTAGGTTAGATACTAGGAATAATTTTTTCCCTAGGAGGGTAGTAAAACACTGGAACAGGTTACCCAAACAGGTGGTAGAAGCTCCATCCTTGGAGGCTTTCAAAACCCAGCTAGACAAGGCCTTGGCTGGGATGATCTAGTTGGAGCTGGTCCTGCTTTGAGCAGGAGGTTGGACTAGATGTGACCTCCTGAAGTCCCTTCCAGCCCTAATTTTCTATGATTCTAAAACAATAGGAAATCAGAGAATTAATGTCCCTTTTCTTTCTGGTGTATGGTTTGTTACTAGACAGGATAGCTAATAGTCTGTCTGTTCTTTTTCTCCCTAATTACATACCAGTGATGGAACACAGACTTTCTTCATTTTTGTCAATGGAAAAGTAAATTCACATGATCTGTCCATTCATATCCATTTGTAGTTTTGAGAGCAGAGGTCAAAAAGTAGGAAGTCCACAAGGAAGCTCCCTTTTCCCTGTTCCAACATCACACTTTGTTTTAAATGATGGATTCTGAATATATTTCTAATAACATGCTAGGGTGATGCCCTTTATGTAAGGACAACAGAGACACCTCTGTGCCTTGTAGCCTCCCTGTCTTGGTTCAACATATCGTAGAAAGGGATTGGAATAGATAAAGTACGTTAGAGAAAGTCACAACAGTGAGAGATCGAAAGAGATAGATGCAGACACGTGCATGCACTTCCTGTTGTGTCTGTTCCTTTCTAGATTGTCTTTAGGTTGGTAGTAGCAAATGCAGTGAATTGAATTTAGGGCAGAATGTGGAATGAAGGCTGGCATGGAGGTGTAGGGTGAAGTCTGGGCATCACTGCCCAGAGCTATGTAGTTCAGGATAGTGGTAGAAGACTAATTAAAAAAAACTAGAGCTGTGAGGAAGTATGATATGGAGAAGTGCTCTATTAATAGTTATTTTTTCAGTAATGGGTTTGGTAGGGCAAACCCCTTGTTGATGTGTAAATAATGGGGGCGAAAATAAAAGCCTTAGGAGTATATTGAAAAGGAATGTAAGAGATGAATCACTTGTGCGTCAGTTTTGGATGGATTTTTTTTCATTGAAACTTAACCACAATTGGAAATGATCTGTCAAGTCTGTAAATTTAAAGAAGTAAAGGACAGACTGCGGCTTTTTCATGGAGGCGGTCCTATTAGGTAGTTAATAGCCATGCAGTGCCTTATGTTTGTTGAATATGTCAAATTCTGCAGCTGGGATGAACTGGTCAACGGCATGTTTGTTAATGGTATCAGTCATTTTTCTTTTGACTTGGGCCAAGAAATTAAGTGAGGCAGGTATCCAAAGTTTTACCTCAACTCAGCTCCCGGGTTTTATTATTGTATAGTAAGTTTGAAAGAGGCTCTACATCTATGTGCATCTACAATTACTTTCCCTTTATGGAACAGAAATTCAGAAATCTTGCTGGTGAAAGTCTGCCTTGTGCTTAGTTTGGCTAAATTACAGTAGGCTGGAATTACTGATCAGCACGATGCCGACCCCTTTTCTAGGAATCTCAGAGAAATCAATGTAAGATTAATTGAAGGGAAAGTACGCAGAGTGGGGCTGGAGCACTGTTCCCCTCCATTATCACTACGATGAGGCAGGAGGAGTGTAGAAGGCAGTGCTAAATGGAAGGGCGTTAGCTTACATTGATTGCATATCATTAAAATGCCTTAGAATTTTAACTTCATGGGGCTATTTATAAAGGTTTCATTTCCATATTGAGATAGGCGGTGGAAAATGAACTCTGCTTATCAGCCCTTCTTGCTTGTGTGCACAGTTGCTTCCACGCTGCCATGCATCAGGGGATGCGTCACTCTCTCTAGACGGCAGGGACTATCACTGCTTTCACATTTTTTGTTTTTCTGTTTTTGTTTCAATTTTGCACATGAGCTGTGTCGTTCCGAGCGGGAGGGGGCATCATAGAACTAACTGGCACTTTCCGTGAGCGTGACTTCTTCGAATGTGTCTCTTGATCCAGAAGAGAGCACCAGCTCAGGTCATTTATTCGAACCCTTCCAGCAGTCCTCCACCTCGCGTACTGTGGGGTTTCATTTAAAATGGAGTGTGAAGCCAAATCAGCCCACATTTATCGTGTTGCAAAGCCAACGAGCCACTCCGTGATGTTTTTTCAAAACCCCAGATCACCCCAGGTTTGCCTGTATCTCTTGCAGACACCCGTGCTTCAAAGTAGGGACCCTACAATAATCCTCTTATCTCAAATCCAGTCTCAGGAGCGATCGGAGGCATTTGATCCAGTCCCACCCCCACCGCCATCTACCAACCTTTTGCCTTTGTAAGACTAAAACCTGACCAGCAGTTTTCAAACCCAACGTCTCTTGCAGTTTTAGATGTTTCCTCTAATGGGGAATGGTCTAGCAGTTGCAGCAAAAAACAAAAATAAAAATCTAAGACGGTTATTTCCACTTAATCGGGTGTACTCTAAGGTTTCTAAGCTAACACGCTTATAACCCCCTGGGTGCCTTGTGACTCTCAAGTGCTTTTAAACAACTCACTAAGGGTTCAGTTACGACTTGTGCTGCACACCTAGATGAGGGAGCCAGGGGGCACAAGCACATGCTAACATGCCAGCATAGTTTAAATGAACACTGGGACTCTTGTACACACCGCATTATTCCTCCCCTGGGGTAAGTGGATAAGAAAGGGCAGAGAAAGCTGGAACCAGGGTTCCCTCCCATCACTTCCTGACTGCCACAGCTCAGTTGTTATTGGGGCGTTATAATTTAGTGCTGGCAATATCTGCAGGAAGTAGGGAA
>NW_005842014.1:1021772-1024612 GCF_000455745.1 Alligator sinensis
TCTCTGAGAGGGTTTGGACCGTGCTCGGGATGTGACTGCAGCTGATGTAGACAAACCTGAGCTAGTTTTAACAAGGCGGCTCAAGTACAGCTTGCAGGCTGGCAAACTAGCACAATGCTAATCCTCAAGTATTCATCCATATCCCAGGGCCGGGGGCTGCACCCTAGGTTGATCTCTGTTAGACTGTTACCAGGGCCTGAGTATAGTAGTTTAAGACTAGCTTGGGTAGGCCAAGAAGTGATCGCACCTTTCGCTTTCAGTACGCTAAGTGATTGTCTCCTGAGGTAGAGCAAATTATGCACTACTCCTACTTTAGGGCTGTGCTTAAAATTACATGTTTTGTGCATTGAGGAGCACTAAAACCAAGAAGAAAAATATAAGGGAATGCATTCAGTACAGGTCTAAATGGGACAGTAGGAGTCAAGAACCTGGAAATAAATTAAAGTAACCATTCAGAATAGGTAGTGGGGCCCAGCTTAACTGCCCTCTTTCTCCTTCCTTCCTCTTAGGTTTGCTTTCTTTTACTTTTATTTCATTCCACCTGTTTCAACACCACTGGCAGCTCAGCAAAACGTAGCAGCCTAAAACATCCTTCCTCCCCTCCTCACAATTATTTATAACATTATATGAAGGTGTTTCAGAAAGTAACAGCAATTTTAAAATAAAACCATTTCTTGTGCAGTAAGTGAGAAACTACACCTCAGCGGGGGATGCTGATGGAGGCATTGTCGAACATACCCGTTTTTTACAGCTATGTAGAGAAGTGATGTGGTCTAGGAAACAGTCTGGCTCACGGATTGGTTTTATTCCCAAATTGCTATTATTTTCTGATACACCTTTGTAAAATTGTGCAATAAGCTTGAAATCCTTCCAGGTTTAACCCTCCCCTGCCTCCCCCCATTCATGGGCTGAAGGAGAAATTCAAGGTTTGGCTATATGGGATTGACTTTGTTTTGTTCAGAAAAAAACAAGCGACTGTACACACATTGGTTTGACTCATGTACCTGCACTTTTCAAGGTCCTTTATCCTTTGATCCCTAATAGAAATCTCAATTCTGCTGGATCATTGTGAGTGTAGTTATTAGCATGGTGCTAAGTTAAAGCCAAATACAAGCATTAAGATATTGGATCCATTTTTCAAAAGATGAAGGACCTGATCCCATGTCTACTTGAAGAGCAGAAACTTAGCAAGCACCATCTCAGGCCCTGGGGGGATGCCCTTATCCATGGAGCAGCACAGACTTCACCACACGCCCTTGGCAGTGTCCTCTATCACCAGGCTGAATGCAGAATAAGGAGAGGGGAAAGTGGTTCTGTTTTCAGGGCCTTGGTTTCTATTGCAAATAGCAGTAAATGCAGTAAGACCAGGTACAGACATTATACTTTTTCCAGCATAAGTGATCAGAAACTGGTCTGTACCCATAACAGAGCAGAAGTTCAGCACATGCAGACTGGTTTAAAAATGGTGGTACCTGATCTAAGATTTGCACCATCCCACCCCACAAAGGGCAAACGTGTTCTGTTTGCTACCGATCTAAACTAAGCCGCTTACAGAAAACCACATAACTTCTCTCGATTCCAACGCAGGCTTTTTGAATGTCTGTACCTAGCCTAAATGGAAGGTAGACATCTCCCCATGAAGACTTGAACTCTCAAGTCAATTCACCTACACTGGGGACCTTCAAGAAAATTGTTCCCCATGTCATTCATTACCAATCCCCCAGCTGTTCAGCTTCCTCAGACTTTTAGAGTTTGAAACTCCTGGTCCTTGGTTCATTTTAAAAATAGCACTGGAATTTCTGCTCCCCTCGGGTCAGATTTGTCACCTGTTATGAGTAAGAGGGAGCCCACAGTTGGGCTAGCCCTCGAAAGAAAAGCCCAGGGAAGGAATTATGACTCAGAGTCACATTTCTTCTGAGTCACATTTCTTCCACCGTTCCTCCTATGCACCTGGTAAAAAGCAGTTAGCTTCACCCTTTACCTATGGTATAACATGCTTTCCCCCTTGCATCAGCTGCCTGGCATGCCATGGCTTAAGAGCTACGGCTCTGCTCATTCCCCCCTTTCCCAGCTGTAGGTGGCCTTTGAACCCTGTTTTGCTCATGTGGGTGCACTGGACCAAGGAATGCTTTTGGCTCTCTCTTGGGTGACTGCAGTGCTTAAAGGGTGTTGTTTTACACATTTGTTGTTATCTTTAGCAGTGTGGAAAGTTGGCAGCCTGCTAGCATTGGCACAAGCATTTGAAATGACAGCAAACATCAGGATCAGTGCACGTGATGTATTATTAGGGTTTTTTGGTTTTTGATTAACACCAATCAAGCCTAAGCAAAACAAAACAGAGGAGTGGGATTTTATATAATATATGCCACAAACACCCAAATTGGCATATTTTTGTCCATGAAATAGGTCAGTGTTTTCTGATGCACAGGGAGCTCGCCCCACAGTGAAGTGGGAAAAGGGGGACTTTTTAGCTTTTTTTTTTTTGTAATTACTTTTATGAGAATCGTAGAGTAATGATTCTCAGGAGTCATTTTAGTCTAACCTCCTGTTCAAAGAGAATCAACCTGATCTAAGCCACTCCCGCCAAATAGTTGTCTAGTTGGCACTTTGCAACTTCCAGTGATGGAGATCCCACAACTGCTCGAGTTAATCTGCCCAAGGGTTTTATTACCCTGAGAGTCAGAAAGTTTTTCCTAATATCTAACCTAAATTTCTCTTGTTGCAACATAAGCACCTTCTATCTGGTCCTGCCTCCGGCAAACATAGCACGAGCTATAAGCTGGTTGAAAACAAACTTCTGATGCTGAACATCCCCATTCCTGCGCAGCAAACGCAGGAAT
>NW_005842014.1:1024643-1028891 GCF_000455745.1 Alligator sinensis
GCGCAGGCATCCTTTTCCATGTGTTCAATGGCGAATTCAGATGCGTGTGCAAAAAAACCCGGAGTTTATGCATACTTTTTTTTTCTTCAAAGAAATTAGGAATTGCTTACCGGCTTGGTTTGGCACACTTGTTTCTTCAGGGGCTCTTGTTGTTTTCATAGTGTTTCCCATTGCTCTCTTTATTTTTGTCAATGTACTTCAGAACTAAAACAAAAGAGACATTAAATGAAACTTAGAATGGCACCGGCTGTGCCAACCCATCAAAAAATGACCCAATTTCAGGCTTTCAGTTTTTATAAAGTTTGTTTTTGGCCTTTGAAAGCTGATGGTTCACATTCATACTAGAGTTTTACATATTCGCTAAACTCTCACCACTTAGTCTTTTATCAGGGGAATAGCAGCAAACCACAGCTAGGGAAGTTGCTCAGAAACACTGTGTGTAACAAAAGTTTCCATTACCAGAACCTCAGCACAATAGGAAGTCACAGAAAAACTGTGCCTATGTGAGCATTTTGACATTATTTGATCTATAAAACAAATGCCTGTTTCATATCCCAAGGCACTTCTCAGCATTTGTTCTGCCTGTTACGCCGTTTTGCTGAGAAATGTCGGTAATGTTGTTCGGCAGTTTCCTTGTAATGAAGTCCTGGTCTCAGTGAATGTGCTCAGTGTAAAGAAGGTAAGGGTGGTTGGGGGATCCCACGGGAACACAGAAATATCCATGCGGGATCAGACTAATAGACCAGTATCTTGCCTTAACCATCGCCAATACAAAATGCTTCAGAGGAAGGTACAGGAAATGCTGCAGGAAGCAGTTTTGAAACTAGTGGCTCTTGAAGGAACTTGCTTTAATCCAATATAGAAAGCTCCCTTTAACCCCATGTAAGAACCAACATAGACTAGAATAAGCTTCCTATTTAGCTAGAAGGTGGTTTATCTTACGGTACAGTTTCAGAGGCAGACTGCTTCGGCTGTGGCTTGTTTAAAATCACACGTGAATATCTAAACACCCTTACCTAAAATCAGATTATTTTTATCTCTTTTCAGAGGTTGCTCTGAAGGGGAAAAAAAAGCCAGGCTGGGCTTGAATATTCTCATATGGCTGAATGTCTCCTGTATTTACAGTCTGGGAGCTCTGCAGAAAATGCTGATCTTGTCTAGCTTAAATATTTCAAAGGCACTTATCACCTGGTTGTTAGAGTCTACCATCGCCTATAGTGGGCCCAGTTTGAGTACTCGTACACATTTTGGGTGTCATCCCACTGAAATCAGGGAGACTTTTTGTCATAGTTGGCATACCCCGCTGCTCTACTGCACTCCAGGAACTGTACTGTTGAGTCCTCCTAGTGTTGGATACCATTTAAAGGTAGCAAAATCCATCCTTTGCTATTGGTCTTGTTTCATTTAGTGAGACAGATGGCTGTGAACGCATTAATCCAACTCCAGCTCATGCAATTTTCAAGGGCCGTATTCCTGCACTGGGTATCACAGAGACTCCTGACCCAAAATCTTTATTCCGTTGGCATCCATTTTGTATTTGCCATTGTCTAGTTTAGTGCACTGGCTGTAGCACCTCTGGAGGATTCAGCTGCACCATATCTTTTTGACACATCACAAAAGGCTTCTTTTACAAAAAACAAAGCACTTCTTCAGTGCCCAAGTTGACAACAACCTAGAGGCTGTAAAGAAAACATCTTTTAAATAAGGTAGGCAGGTACTCACATTTGTGTGAGTAATGGGGCCTTTTAAAGCAGGTACAAAAAATCAGATCGTGCACCTGGTTCCTAGTTTGTGGAGATGGCTTAAATTGAAAGTTTGGAAGGCTTTAGTTTCCCACAAGATTAGTCTCCTGGACCCTCAACAAGCATTTTGGTTGTCAAGATACAGTTTTGTATCTTAGTATTTAATCTTAAATTAAATGTCTGTTGGCTACATATTCCATCAAGAATGGTGCATTTGCACTGCGGTTTCTGCTGTAACTGCAGCAAGTGTAGACATACCCCATCTAGCTTGGGTCCATTTGCTTGTATAGCCACCGCAGCACAGTGCACATTGCAACATCAGTCCAAGAAGCAGCATAGACGCTCAGACGGTTACTTTGCGCTGAGCTCTATGCTATCGCAATTACTCTGCTCGCAATACCTGAACTAGCTAATTGACCTATCGCAATTACTCTGCTCGCAGTACCTGAACTAGCCAACAACCTAGTTCCCGTAAGCCTATGCAAGCTGCAGTGGATCAAAAGGTCAACAGTATTCATGTTTTATCTTCCCAGAATTTTGGTGCTTTATACAGCTATTTCTCAAATGAACCCAGCACTTGATGGTCATACTGTACACCACATCTTTTCTAACTGGTGAGCTCTCTAGGGGGCCTATCACTCTAGGAAGTCAATGAAATTAGAAATTTGAATTCAGGGACTAAAGTCTCTGGTGCTCTTTTCTCTAAAATGGACAATGCAGCTACACATGGGCAACATTTTGGACAATGGACAATTCAGGGGTTTGAATTGGACAATTCAGAGATTTGAATTCAGGGACCAGTCTCTGGTGCTGTTCTCTCTAAAATGAACAATTAACAGCTACATAATGGGCAAAATTTTCACAAGTGTTTAAATGACTTGGGTGCTCAAGTCCTGTTTTCCAATATGTCCAAGTGCCAAAATCACTTTAGAAAATGAGCCTTAAGGCTTCTAAGTCACTTAAGCACTTTGGAAACATCTCTAAATGTTTTAACCATATGAAGCTGTTTAAGAACATGGCTTCCATTGCCTTCATCAGAAGGTATGTCCATAACCAATGCAGGGTCCTTGACTGCTCACTTTTACAAAGCTGGATAATGCAAAGTCACTTACTTGTCAGAACCCATAAGGCCTCAAAGCCTCTATCCATCAACGTGCTCCTCAAATAAGTTCGTTAGTAGAACATGCGGTTATCTGAAGGTAGGCTATTCTGGTTAGACTATGCCATCTGTATCACCATGAAACGCTACCTTATTTCCTGAATGCCCCCTCTGAAGTCACTGAGATGAAGAATGGCAGAATGCAGCTTGTCAAACTGAGAAATTCTAAATGCCGTGCATTAAGTATATGCTTTTCGTCAGTATTTGTTCAATTCCGCTTAGCGTTTCCATGCGATTGCAGTTATCTCTTTCCATTATCTATCTCAGTGACATTTTCCATCTTAGATTTACTGACGTTAATTACAGTTGTTTACAATAAAGAGAAAAGAAAATGAAAAAGCGCAATTTTCCCATGATGAACTCCTCCAAAGTGATCGCATTTGCAAAGAGGAACCCTTGGACTGCCGTGTGCTTTGCAAATGAAGTTCACCATTAAACTCTTAGCCAGAATAACAGCATATTTGGTGTGCTCTAATGGGCTCAAGAATACGTTTCAATACACTTCTCTCTCTGTGGGTGTTTGGAATGGAAACGATGGCATGAGGAACTTGTTCAAGGTGGGGGGAAAGGGCTTTGTGAATTAAATTGTTTGGTGGTGGTGGGTTATCAATATCACCACCACCTGTTTGGCCTGGAATATAGGGATAGGGAATAGTAAAACTGGGGACATTAGACTTTGGTGTCTTAGGAGGCTCTTTCCAGTTCTGTGTTACTCAGTTGATATGTTCCTATGTTCCTCTATTTATTTAGCATCATCAAATGCTAAATAGCACTGCACGTGGTTAAGTACACAACTAGACTGCACGTAAGCAACATGTCCTTCCACGGGATGTGTGTTACTCCATCACCGTACAATAAACCAAGCTATTTTTCTTCAATTTGGGAAGACAGATAGGTAACTGCATAGTAGCATGCATTGTGGTTTATGGATGAGCCAGTTTGTCATCTAACTGAACTGTTAAACAATTAGCTTTATAGGTTAAATTCGTATAACAAGGTGTCTACTGAACGCATTTAAGTATCATAAATTTTGTGGCAAATGCTTGGGATATAGGCAGGGCAAATATATCCCCTATGTACAATAATTGCAGGTTTTGATGGCAGACTCATAGGCTGGTTCAGTGGGGCTTGCTGAAGATACAGTAATGACAGATGATGCCAGCAGCAGCCCAGAAGGCCTGCTGCAATTGCCTCACAATTTAGAGGAATAACAGTCACTGAAGGTTATATTGCAACCGTTTTTCTCCTTGGAAGGAAAGAGGTGGCATTCTTCATACAAAGATCAGTTCTGAAGTCTCTCACGAGGGTTTAAATTTCACTGTAAGGAATGAAGTTGCACTCGGCATT
>NW_005842014.1:1028922-1037890 GCF_000455745.1 Alligator sinensis
TGCTTTGGGGGATATGCAGTTTCAGACAGCAAATAATTCTAACCATGACAATTTGCAAGCACAATTCAAGTCACTTTGACCTCTCGGTGTTTGACTGCACCACAAACCGGGACTTAAACATCTAAGGCTCTACGTATGTAATGAGCTCTTTGCAGAGAGACTCCTGTATCCACCCAGAGCCCTAGTGCCTTCAGTAGGACTCCATGTAGGCCAAGGAGTCAATCCACATTAACGCCATCAAAGGACTGTGGTCTTAGCAACCTAAATTGAGAACCCAAGTAATTCTAGGTATAGTTTTTCACTGAATATTTGCATCTCATGGATTAATAGAAATTATGTTCATCTTGTCCTCTGGCTTAGGGGTTGCATGCTGAGCTTGTGGCATAAAGGTTGAGAGTTCAATCCTGGATGTGAACTCAAACCTGCTCGTGGAAAGTGGGATCCTAGTTGTCGTCAGGAAACTCTTCGGATTCAATGATATACTGAGGTCCCTTTTGACCCAAAATCTAAGAAAAGCAGATCTGGAAGGGATTTGCACAGGATACCTAGTCTAGCCCCCTGCATGAAGCAGGATCATACCTATCCAAACCATCCCAGACAAATCCATTGTCTAACCTATTAGAAAAAACTACATAGTCAACCCTGACACAACCATAAGAGATAATACCCTAACCTGCTACAGGCAAAGCAGAAGGACCACGGAGGGCAATATCTTGCTGCTGCAAAAAGATCAGCGCAAAAAGTTATACTCCACAGTACCTACTTTTTAAAGAGGATACAGTGTTGGATTATTTAAATTACTATGGTATGTTTGAAATGAAACTGCTTTGTTAGAGATTTTGCAGTTATATTCTGAAGATTGAAGGAAGATTAAAAAAAAAAAAAAAAGCAAAAACATAAGCAACTTCCGTTCTGCAAGGAACAGGTTTACCAACTAGCACATTTCAGCCGCGGAAGTACCGGATTCATTATTTACAATATATTGAGTACGTTTTCTGCCTTACTGTATTTGTATATTTTTCACCTTCATTTTCAAATAGATACTCAAGACTTAATACTCATTAAAATCCATAGGAAATATGTGCCTAAGTCCTTGCAGCTTGAGAAACATAATCACTGTTATTGATAACATTCAGGAATCCATAACTTACACATTTGAAAAAACGCATTTTACTACTTGCGTCTTTAAGTATTTTACCCAAAGTTCCTTATAAATCCCTTGTTTGGATGACTTGGCAAAATTTATCTCCCTGTACCTCTTGGGATGTAGTATGCACTTAGAAAAAGTTAGGACAGATCCTTAATGCCGGATCAATAAAAGCATATGAAAACCACTGCAAAATCTAGGTACCCGGAAAAAAACAGAAACATTTCATCACAAACCCCCTTGGCAATTGGATTAAAAAACCCAAACCTGCTATTTCATTTATGGCATTTCTTTCAAATGAAGGCACATTAATCTTTGCCTCCATAAAGGTTTTTAAGTCTTCCTCTAAAGTTTGTTTTTTTTTAATTTTCAGTAGAAATAAAGTATGCATTCATTTCTGTTTTGCAGAAAACCATAGCAAGGAGCGAAAGGCCACATGATCTAATATACCTTTTCTGTATCTTCCATTTATAAAGTCCATGCTTCAGCAGTTACTGGGAACAAATCTTTTGACTTAATATGGATTAGGAGATCTGGCCCACTAGTTAGAGAATCCTAAACATAACAGAGCAATGCTTACCTTTAAATGCAGAGCATTGTACTCCAGTTTGAAGTATGTTTTAGAAAAGGAGAAGTCATGCTGCAGTGTTCATGCCGCTAGCAGGATCTAACCGATGAGGTTGAGAAGCAGCCAGTTGAATGAGCGTGTTGTGAAGTTCACCCCGTCATGTAGAACGGCACTTGTCAAACAGGCCACATACTTCCTCTCTGAGAAAGAAGGCAGGCTTGAAGTGTTTTCAACAGATGAGGTTCCTGTTGCAAGTGACTACTTGAGGTCTCAGTGACACTTTTTCTCTATATGCTAAGGAAAGGGGGGGGGGGGGCTTGGGCATATTACACAATGGTTTGTTTGGTCAGATCAGATAATAAAACGAACAAAAATAATTCGTATTTTAAATTAAGTAAAGCACCAACTTCTCTTCTTCCCTCCCCCTTACTAAATATATCCAATAAGTTCAACCTCCAAAGCCTCCAACTTATTTTCCATAAGGTCCTGGGTTTTTTTCTGGGTTTGCAGCTAGACAGGCCAAGGTACAAAACTTTGACCATGATCATGATCCTGTCTTAAGCCAGACTAGATCCCAGCATCTTCCTCATTCTCAGCCCTTTGATCCAATCCCTGGCACACACCTGTTTCAAAGTATTTAATGTAGCCTGCTCAACAGCAGCAGTGAAATAAATAATTTTGACAAATGCTTGTCTATAAAACCCCTTCTAATCTCAGAAGGCATCATGCAATGTACTGAATTAAGCCTCCTGCTACCTTTATGGTGGTCAATTTTGTCATTGCTGAAGCACGAAGCTATGAAATGACCTGTTCAAAAGTCACTCATTGAGCCTATGGCAGTTGCATAAGTACAGACGTGCCTAGCTTGCTTGAGATAGCCTAGTGTTCTTCTTTGTTTTTGTGCCCTGAGTGTACTGTTAATATGAGTAATTTTATACAGTGGGATTAAAAAAAAATTCTCTCAAGTGCAGATGTTGATTGATATGTTGGCCTGAGAATGGCTGCAAGCAGAAGTTCATTGTCAAGCCGTGATATTTCATGAAATGGAAAATGTGTAAGGCTAAAAAAGCATAGAAGCTGTTCTGTAGGACTTATTGCAACCGAGGGAGCCTGGTTAAAGTCCCAGGACAGAAGGTTGTGCCAAAATGTTGAACCACAGTAATTAGAGGGGAGTTTTGTGTTTTAATGTGCGCTGCTCACGGTTGTTACCTTGCGGGGAAGGGAAATTACTGAGGCTCAAGGTGGAAGTGGGTTTGCACTGCTGAGCCAACACAAGCTCACAGATCTAGTGCTCTGGGAGACTTGGTTTGACAGCAGCCATTGCTACCTCAGTGCTGCATTATGATTGCTGCCCGTTAAGGTCTAATTTTAGGGACTTGATTGCTTCTCCAAACTGCAGTTCTGTGGCAGGAGGTGCATGGAGTTTTCCTTACTGAGATACCATGTTTCTGGAGCCAGTGGAGGAGCCTGTGCAGCAGATCTGTTCTGTAGGTACGCCTGGCTAACAGCAGCCAGAGTCTAGTGCACTCCTTGTGCCTAGGAAATGCAGGGACCAGTGTTGCATGCAGCAGTGACAGTGTTATGGACCTGTTGCTCCCTCTGCTCTCCATATATATTTTAACCTGTTGGTAGTACACTGTACTCCCCTTAGATGCATATTGGACAAGTACATAATTCATGTAATAGTGGAACTTGCCACCAGACTTAACTGTTTGTCTGTTGCTTACTCGATAAATAAGGAACTTTTATCTGTTTGTGGGCTAAGTGCATAAGCTGCGTATGTGCATCTGACAGCTCCTCTATTGACTCTGTAACTTTTAATTGCACTTTATATAGCTCTGATAATAATTGGCATCTGAAATGAGGAAGAAGATGAGCTAGTCCTTCAGGACAACTTGGAAGTGAGGTATAATAACTGCCATTAAGTGTATGCAAGTGCATACTCCAGGTAAGTATGTAGCTTGTTTTCAGTCCTGAGGCTGTGCACTTAAACCCAACGCACTGGACATGTCTACATGAGACGTTTACTGCAGAGCTGCCTAATTAGCTCTTTCATGCTGGAAAGCAGTGACAAGCAGGAGAACAAGCAACTCAGTCTCAGTCTACACGTGTGGCTCTATTAGGCCACTAATAAACTCCGCAGTAGGATAGTTCTTGTAAATACAAGTGCTGTCTTACTACAGAGTTATTTACTGTGCAGCAATGCCCCGGCTGGCTGGGGCAAGAGGGTGCTTCAATGTGGGAGCTGTCTACTGGCACTGAAACACCCTCTTGCCCCAGCCAGGCCCTCTGCAGCACATTGAGCCAGGTTTGAGCAGCCCTGGGTTGGTAGGCGGGCCCCCTAGTTCCCCCTGCCAGCTGGGGCTGCTCTGACCCAGCTCAATGTGCTGCAGTCCCTGACATGCGTGCAAAAGCGGCACGCAGGAACAATAAACTCCAGCACAATATGCACTGGAGTTTATTGCTTCTAATTAATTACACGTGTAGATACACCCACCATGTAGAAGTTTGGAGCTGCCGAAGAAACCCCTGAAGGCACAACAAGCTTGGTTTTTATTCGTTGTTCTTTTCCTTGTTGGAAAGGGGCCCTGGCATCAGCCTGTTCAGGGATTGTAGCACCAAGACACAGGCAACATTCATAAAGTTGGACTGAAATGTACATCTGCTTGGCAAAATAGGGTGTGCTGTGTTCCAAACATGGACAGTCTTGGGCCCAATGGAAGCGCATTGAAAGAAAATCAGATTAATTTTTGGTGGAGAAAGTTATGGACTATTGATTGCTAATGCTGTGCTGATAGGCAAGGGCTTTCCACCTCTGCAACCAGGGTAGTGCTAATGCAGTGTCCACACAACAGCCTGACAGCATGATTTAAATGCAATAGATGCTGAACAGTTGGCTTGCTGCTCCCCAATCTAAATCAGGGAGTGTTTTGGCATGGGATTCAGATGGACTCTGCAAGTCATGCCAGAGGCATTTGTATCCTGTAACTGAAAGGTGCTGGCTTCATACCTTAACCAGCAGGCAGTGAGCGAGTCATTTGAGCAGTAGTGTAACGGGGGTGCAGTGGGTGACAGGGGCGTGAGTCCTGGGCCCCAAGCGTAAGGGGTTGCTGGTGGTGGAAGTCAGAGTGGCACTTAGGAAGGGGCATGGGGTTGTTGTGGCACCCAGGGACAGGAAGACGAGCGAGGGGGAGCAGTCTGGGGCTGGGGCAGTTGGGAGGGATCAGCTGTCAGGGCAGATCTTGGGTGAAGGGTCAGGGTGCAAGAGTCAGGGCTGCCTTAAGGTACATGCTGCCGAATTCAGTGTTGCTATGTCCTGGGGGTGATGGGATTCAGTGGCACAGGGAGTGTCACCAACACTTCCTCCTAAGACAGTAGTGGTGTCTCCCATGGGGCCCCTCCTGCTCTTCCGACATCTGAGCTGTCCACAGCAGATGCTTTCATACCTCTGCCCTGCCGTTCTTCACTCTGACTCTCCTTGCCACAGATCTACTTCTGTTCCCAGCTGTCTTGCTTCTTCCATGCAGCCTCCCATATCTGAAGTGATTCTCCTGAGCTCATGCACAAGGGCCTCCATCCTTTACACATCTTGAAGTCTTATGCCAGCTTTGCTGGGAATCTAGAAAACCTTACCATTATTTTTTCCAGGGAAAACCAAATGCTACTCAACTGCTGTACTTTAAACATGATGATAAGGCTGCACCCTCCAAAATTCAGACTTCCTAGGCCACTGAAAACTAGAAGGTATATGGGAAGAGAGTAGGGTGGCCATTTGTCTGGTTTTATAGAGGACAGCCCAGTTTTCTGCTACTCTGTCCTCTTGATATGAAACTGGACGCCTTTATGTCAGAATGGTGGATGTCTGCAGAAGAAAATAGAGGACATAAAGGCAGCTGGTTTCATATCCAGAGGACAGAGTAGCAGAAAACTGGGCTGTCCTCTATTAAACCAGACAAATGGCCACCCTAGAAGACAGGCAGGGGACAGCTCAGCCTGGACAGGCCCTGTAGAAATACTCTGCATCTGCTCTTTTTCACTGTGAGAGATAGAGTATCAGCTAGCTGGATCCATGATCTGATCCAGTATGGCATTTTTTGTACTCTTCCCTGCAAACAGCACCTCCTCCTACAAGCTCTGTGCAACTGTAAGCTCCGTGACCTGCAAAAGGTTACCTCTAGGGACTATGCAGAGCATCCCTCCAGAATAGGGGAGCGTCTCCTGGAAAGCAGTGACAAGCAACTTGGTCTCAAATCTTAGGGTGACACTGGCAGAAGGGACGTAATGCAGCCGTGGGCCATATAAACAGGAGAGCTGTGAGTACACAGCATTGGCAAGACTGCTGTGAGAGCACTGTACAGTCATGGCGTGGACGTTTTAGCAGAGGCTGGGATTCTGGAGAAGGAGAGGGAAGAGCCACAAAAATTATTTGAAAACAATACCAGCAGTGAGAGATCACAAAAGCAAGCTATCTTTAGTTCATCAGTCAGCAGACTGAGAGGCAATTGCCTTGCAGTGAGAGGACCTTCCTGGGGAGAAAAGGGAACTCAAAATGGGCTCTCTAATTCAGTGGAGAAGGATATAGCGAGAGTCAGAGACTGGAAGGTAAAGCCAAACGAACTGAAATTAGAATCAAAGCACGTATATTTTTTTTTAACACTGAGAGTGATTTACCATTTGCACAAGTCACCAAGGAAAGTATTCGTTTTTTCCATCTCTTCATGTCTGCCAATCTAGACAGAGGCACACACAAGTTACCATGAGATAAGCTTGGGTACAAATGAACGGTGTCAGTTGTTTTGCGGTGACAGCCCGTGCGCACACTCTTACCCTGTGGTCAATGTGGGGTAGCTTCCTCTTCAATGAACCTATCTTGCTTTTATCATGGGGTAAGGTTGTGCATGTGTGCAGGTACCACAGAGAGTAGCTGAGGTGCTATAAATTCATAGCATAGCTTACAGCTTGGTAACAAGTCTGGGTACCCACGTCCCCAGCACGCCCGCCTGGAACATGCACTTGAGCCAAATGCAAGTGCTGTCTTCGTACAACAGAAGTGGACTGGCTGAAATGTAAGGGCCCACGATATTCAGGACTGACTCAATGATCGAATAGACCCCCGCTGTAGTGTCCATATGCTCGATGAATCTGAGTCTGGCAAGCGCATAGATTTCTGTGAGCACCACCATTAACACATCATAAAGCTATCGTTATTGCTATGAATTATCTTTGATGCTGCCTGGTCAGATGGCAACATGGGCCATGTCATTAGCCTGAGCACTTATTAGAGAGATCCCAGTCTTGCCTTTGGGGTTATCACTGTTGATGTGCACAGTGCCCTTTCCGGCGCCTATAAAGACAGCTTAAGAAGGATTCTGTCCTGTTGTACCCATCCAGGACAGCTCTATTACACATGTATTGAAGGGCACAGCTTCACCGGTTTGAAACTAGGCCAAAAACAAAAGGAGAACATCATGATTTCATAGATTTCATAGACATTAGGGCTGGAAGGGACCTCGGAAGATCATCGAGTCCAGCCCCCTGCCCAAAGGGCAGGAAGTCAGCTGGGGTCATAGGATCCCAGCAAGATAAGCATCCAGTTTGCTCTTGAAGGTGTTCAATGAAGGCGCTTGAACCATCTCTGGTGGCAGGCTGTTCCAGACCTTGGGGGCTCGGACAGTAAAGAAATTCGTCCTTATGTCCAGCCTGAAACGGTCTTGTAGTAGTTTATGACCATTCGACCTAGTCGTCATCCCTTGGGGCGCTCTGGTGAACAAATGCTCCCCCAGATACTGGTGTCACCCCTGATAAACTTATAGGTGGCCATCAGATCACCCCTGAGCCTGCGCTTTTCCAGGCTAAAGAGCCCCAGGGCTCTCAGCCTGTCATCGTAGGGTCTGCTTCCCTGACCTCTGATCATGCGCGTGGCTCTTCTCTGGACTCTCTCAAGCTTCTCCACATCCTTTTTGAATTGTGGAGCCCAAAACTGGAAGCAGTACTCCAGCTGTGGCCTCACCAAGGCGAGTACAAGGGGAGAATGACGTCCCGGGATTTGCTTGAGAAGCATCTATGGATGCAAGCCAGCGTTTTGGTTGCTTTACTAGCTACAGCATCGCATTGCAGGCTCATGTTCATCTTGTGGTCAATGATGACCCCCAAGTCTCTTTCTTCCATAGTGCTAGCCAACATAGCACTTTATTGATTTCTGCCTGGGATAGAGGATGTAGAGGGCTTGGCAGTAGAGCTGCTCCACCAGTTTTTGGTTTGTAGCTTGCTGTGGGATCAGCAATGAAAGACTTTGCAGAAGTGAGTATTCAGGATAAACATGATGAAGAAAGAAGTGGTGGTTTGTTATGGGGTGTCTGTTCCCCTTATCCTGCATGGTCTCCTTTACAGTAATTAGCCTTTACTATTTGTACTGGGGTAGCATAGGAAGCCCTCAACAGGCACCAGGGCATTATGATATGTACTTCACAAACACAGAACAGAAAAGTCAGTCTGTCTCCAAGAGTTTCCAATCTAAGGGATGGATCCTATTCTACGAACTAAGGCGCCAGACTACCATGGCGCCAGACTACCATGCGTAGACCCTGAGATGGTGCAGAGCCATTTGGAAGAACTGGATGCCTTTAAGTCGGCAGGCCCAGATGAGCTCCATCCGAGGGTGCTGAAGGCACTGGCCGACATCATTGCAGAGCCACTGGTGGGAATATTTGAAAGCTCGTGGCGCACGGGCCAAGTCCCGGAGGACTGGAAAAGGGCCAATGTGGTCCCCATTTTCAAGAAGGGGAGGAAGGAGGACCCGGGCAACTATAGGCCAGTCAGTCTCACCTCCATCCTTGGCAAAGTCTTTGAAAAAATTATCAAGGCTCACATTTGTGAGAGCCCGGCAGGACAAATTATGATGAGGGGAAACCAGCACGGGTTCATGGCAGGCAGATCGTGCCTGACCAATCTAGTTTCTTTTTATGACCAGGTTACGAAACGCCTGGACACAGGATGAGGGGTGGATGTCGTATACTTAGACTTCAGGAAGGCCTTCGATATGGTATCCCACCCCATACTGGTGAACAAGTTAAGAGGCTGTGACTTGGATGACTACACAGTCCAGTGGGTGGCGAATTGGCTGGAGGGTTGCACCCAGAGAGTCGTGGTGGATGGGTCGGTTTCGACCTGGAAGGGTGTGGGAAGTGGGGTCCCACAGGGTTCGGTCCTTGGACCGATACTCTTTAATGTCTTCATCAGTGACTTGGACAAGG
>NW_005842014.1:1038549-1108725 GCF_000455745.1 Alligator sinensis
ACTCTTTCCTGCTTATGCAGGGGGTCGGACTCGATGATCTATTGAGGTCCCTTCCGACCCTAACACCTATGAATCTATGAACTGTATTATGCACCCACGTGCAATCTTATTCCACCCTACTCAAGTCCCTGGAAACTCATTAATGCATGAATTAATGTCATCTTAGCATAAGACTAAATAGAAAAAAAGCAGTAAAGAAGAGAAGGTCCTACGCTCCTTTTGTATTAACAGTTTTTCAGGGACTCAGCAGACTGGAATAGGATGACACTTAGGTGCCAAATAGGTAGAATAGGATCTGACCCTGAGTGGCTCACATAATGCCATCTTTTCAATGAAACAGTCATTCATTAAACTTGCACAATGCTCATTATAATGCTTCCTTCTGTTCCTGTAAGCTGGAGAGAGGCAGTATCAGTACACAGGCTTGCTCAACCCAAATCCCTCAGTTTGTTCTCAGTTGTTCAGAACTCAGTTTTGAAATGAGGTTAACAAAAGGTCCGATGGCTTTTCTTAGGGCATGGTGAGTCACCTCTGAGTAGACTGCCAGAGTAGGAACCATGAATGATTTCATGTCCCAGTTAAGGCCTATTTTGAGTGGGATTTAAGCAGGGAACAGGCTTTGGGGTGGCCTTCTCCACAGAAACAGTGCTGCAAACTCTCAAGATTTTATTACAAATCTCAAGGTATTTTCTTTGAAGACCCATCTCCTGGAATCATATGATTATGTGAGGAGATCAGTTAGCAAAGTGACATCAACTCAAGTGACTTAAAAACCCATAACACAAATTACAAAAAGAGCCCCAAGTTATTTTTAAGCCAGTGATGTGTAGTGCCTGATTCATTGATAGTGTCACAGGTGATGATTCATGATTTTATAATGCTTTTGGTTGGCAGTACTGTGAAATTCAGGTAGTGCGAATAAGGAATTATTTTGCTCCTTCTGCATCTGTCCAAACAGGTCCATTTTCTTTTCAAGCTAATATCCACTTGTCCATGGTTACAGCAGATACTCAGACAATGATGTGATAGTTTCTATAGTGAAGGTAACTAAGAAAAATGCAGGCTTTTCTTCTCCTGTGGTTTTTTTCCCCTCTGTGTCCTGGCCTTACATACCAGTATGGGCGTATTATTTAGAAAATATTGCTGTTGAATATGAGAGCTGTTTGCTCAAAATGGGAGGAACTTCATTCTGAGTAGTGTCCAGGTTCTGCTTTCTCATGCTTGTTCCTGAGGCCTGCTGATGGGGAAGCAATGAGCTCAAAGGGTGGTATGAATGTACAAGAACAAGGAACTTGTACAGTTTTGCTGGTCTAAGTCATATTAATAGGAACTTCAGCATTTTCTTTCCCTCAGACCCTGGCAGAAATTTCAGAGGGAGGGGAAATAATGCTACTGCTTTTAAACATTTCTGAGTCCCCCGCCGACCAACCCCCAGCTACCACCACCACCAAAAAAGCTAGTGGTTGTCAAACCTAAGGCACAGGACTGGATCTTATAGACATTTTAAAGCCAAAGCACAAGACTAGCTTCCTGAATACAAACGTTATCACAAAAAGCAGACTGAGGAAGTGGCCACTACCATGGAAAAGAACACAACAGGAACTCCTGTGCCTGTTGCAAAACTGCTGCTGCTAGAAGGAAGAGCAAAAATGCGACAAGAAAGGGACTCCAAAGTAACCCTTGCCCCCCATCCCCAAAACACTTCTGACATCCTTGGGAAAGCTTGAATTTTCTTCTGACTTATGTATCTTTGGTCTCTCTCTGACCTCAGCTGGCCACATTCCTCCCTCTAAGAAAGAAATGGTGTAGCTGTTTCACCTCACTGCAAAAGTTTCTTGCAGCTTGACTCACTACCTTTGCTTTTATAGCAAAAGTTATATGCAATCACTTTTGCTTTTCTAGACCTGATACAGCAAAGAAATGCAATGTGTGCTTTGAAATCAATGGGGTTACCCAATGGCTCCAAAAAGGCATGTAATGGAAGTGCTGTACTGGACCACAGCGAACTTGGAAGCGGTGGGTGTTACTGGAGTTCTGAGAATATACGGAAGTTTAGGCCCATGTAGGAGCAAACAGGTCCACTTATTAGAGTACTAGCTCTGATCCCTCTGAAATTATAGTAGATTCTGTTGATTTACCCCAGATGATTAGCCCATTCTTTTCCCACTAAATTAGTTTCTTTCTAGTCCTCCTTAGAAGTTGGCAAGATTGAAAATGAACATAAGGAAATTCAGTAAAGTCAGATGTTAGAGGGCCATTCTTTTTTTTATGGAAAGGTCCAGGGTTTTGGATAGAAAAATCCCTCCTCCTCAAAAAGTCACCCCATTCCACATGGGTTTGAAACAGGTGGATCCAGGAGGCTGCAGCTGCAACCTGCTTTGATTCTTTGTCCACCCAAAGTTTAAAACCAACTGCCTGGCAGTGGTTGCGGCATTTCTATTCAGGCAGCACTGAGGGAGTTGATGGAATTGTATGGCTCAGTATAATCTATAGTCTACCTGATTCTTTCTAAACTCTTATTTCCACATCTGTTAATAACCTTTTCTCTTCTTTAATGACCTCAATGATCCCCTAATCAAGCTATCTTCCTTGTAATGTAGCTCCTACCATGCAGCCCTGCAGAATGTTTTTGACTCTAGCTAAAAACATTAACTCAAGTGTGGAAATGTTAACTTAGGTGGACATTAATTGAGCTGTGGAAATGAACTTTCAGTGAAATATTGGGTGCGCTGTCAAGATGCTCAAGAAGGCCAAGTTTTGTTTTATAAATCTAAAAAGGAGATGCACATTTAATTCTAATGACTACACAAGTAATGAAACAACATATTGTGCTCTTTTTTTTTTTGCTTAATTTGTTTTGTTTGTATGCAGAGTGTATGAAATAGTAAATTAGCACATATTTCAATAAAGTAATATTTGTTTTTTCTTTGGCCTTAAACTGAATAATATAACCTCAGGCCCCTAGCACATTAGTACTACTTGTATTTTCTTTTTAACTGGATGATGCACCACAGTATCTATAGCTCCCTTTGCAAAAGCCTAGACTTGCCCATGTCAGTCTCCTAGTATATGGCACTTAATAGGAGACTCAGGTTCAAGCCCCTATTTCCTCCTAATTTAGTCTTTCACATCCCAAGGGAGGACTTTCATTGCAAAGCTGTCATCTGTTCTTGCATGGGTCTCTCCCATTGGAGCTGTTGCTGTTAACAACTAAATATTCATTAGGTATGAATGAGAGAGATATGGCTTGACTACAACCAAATGCTTGTGGTAGTCATTTGAGATGTGGAAAAGCCAGGTTCAAGGCCTTGCTCCAATGAATAGTTGCATTTAAATTAGGGCAGACCCTAGTTTAAAACAGGACCAACAGGGACTTGAACCTGGGACTTCCATATCCTGGTGAAATACCCTAACCACTGAGTTACAAACTCTTCTGGGTTGAGTCTCTTGGACTTTTCCTTTCCCTTTTCTCCACCACCACCAGAAATTCCATCCAAGGCCTGGGAAACCTTTCTGATAAGCTTTGTCAAAAATATTACATTTGAACAGAAAGTTTTGATTTTGATGGACTGACACTTTCCAATGAAAACCCCCAACACTTAACCAGTTCTATTACTCAGGGACAACAAGGAGAGAAACCATCAGAAGGATGGGTCATGATTGAAACTGTTGTTACATTTAAGTAGCATAACTGGGTGCAACCACAGGAGGTCCAGCTCACATTTCCAGATTTGCTTACAATGCATGTCTTGCAGGAGTGGATCTCCAACCGCGTGGACATGGCAGTGTGACAGAGTGAGGGGCTGTTCTAATCCGTAACAGTTCCCTTATTGGGAGGGAGTCTTCACTTTTACTCTTTGAATTCCTCCAAATCAGAATGTTAAGGTACATTAAGCAGTTAACTAGAGGCGATGCTCCAAAACCAGTCCTTCGATGGAGCTGAAATTTTAATACTCAATGGCTTGGATGTTTGGTTCCCTGGGGACAACTAGCAGTGGGGCCCCTTGCGTCACTGCTGCTTTTCCCCAGGGAACATCTGTGCCATGCGCCCCAGCAGCCTTACCTGGGGGCCTCCTGGGGCTGCAGCAGTGGCAATCCTGCCAGTCAGAGCCTGGCTGGCAGCCAGAGCATGGTTCTGGCCTACCAGGCTCTGGTTTTGAGTGGTGCATGCTGTCCCTGTGTGTACTGCTTTGCTTTTTTGGGGGGGGGATTTTTTTTTAACCCCCAGACATTCATGGGTCAATCCACCCCCATGCTGTTACCTTGCAAGGTGAAAAACAGCTGAATATGCTGTATGTGGCACTGCAGACGTGTCTGCGGCACCACATACCACACGGCCATGCTCATCTGGACGTGGCTAGCGGGTGCATTTACACATGTAATTAACATGTAGTAGCTGCAGAGTGGCCAGACATAGCACCGTGCCCCCCAGGGACGACAGGCAGAGCAAGCACCACAGCCCCAGAGTGCCTGATGGCCTTGGTGCCTTCTGCTCCAGTTTATTGCTACATGTTAATTACTCCACAGTTCATGCCAGAATTTATTGCTTCCGGTTGCAGCATTTATATGTGCGCCCTCGACCACAGCACATTGAGCCTGGGTGGAGCAGCCCTGGCTGGCAGGAGGCCCGGGGGGTCAGACTGCCAGCCTAGAGCTGCTCTGACCTGGCTCAGCATGCTGTGGAGGGGCTGGCTGGGGCATGAAGGTGCTGCAGTGCAGTACTAGCTGGCAGGCAGTCACGGTCTACACATGCATTTTAGCACACATAGCTACTCTGCTGTAGAATAGTACTTGTCAGGCAGTACTATCCTACAATGTAGTAAATTAATTTAATGTGCCATAATATGAGCACACATGTAGACAGTGACACTTTACTGTGGAGCAAATTAGTCAGCTCCTCAGTAAAGTGCATGTGTAGATGCACCTAGCTGTGTTTAGATGGCCTTTATCTTTCTATCTGTTTTTCAGCAGTAAGCAGCGCTTTGCAAAAATGGGTACTAGACAGTTACCTCATTTTACAGATTGGGAAAGTGGAACGCGGAGAAGTTGCCAAACTTGCGTGTAATCGCAAACAGCACAATTCTGAGTGTGCTAGGTAGGCACTTTCTGTGAGATGCTGAGCGCACACAACTCTAAGCAGGGGAAAATGGTGCCAATATTAGGATACAATACAGCCATGCAGTCAGTTGTAAGGCCAGGCACTTTGCTTCGATCAGATGGCTCCATGAGCCTCTGTTCTTGCTAGAACAGTAGAGGGAGAATGCTCTAATTTACACCTGCTAGAGATAGCTGAAGTGTGATATTGCTCTGGTTTTAGTCTGTGCTGAGCCTGTAGGGATGGAGGAGCAGGAGCATGCATTGCAAATTTTACACCTACTACAAGCTCCTCCGCTGGAGGCAGTGAAGCCATCCATTCCTTCCTTTGCACTACCCAAGGAGTTCAACATGCTAGAGGATCTAGTCCTTCTGGTGCCTTTCATTCACAGATCTCACAGTGCTCAACAGTCACCATTGAATCAAGGTTCACCATTCCTATACTGGGCTAAGGTATTACCACCTAGCTAATTGCCTCTCTAAGAACACAGCTAGTGCATCCAAACTGGGCACCCAGGACTCCTTGATGTCCCTGTCCTGCCATAGGGATCATACCCCTTCTGGAGTGGACTCTGCTGTGCCAACAAAGGTACACACTTGAAATTTAGAGCCTTCCTTTGCTTAGCTACAGCAGCCTTGCAGCTCAGCCATAAATTAATGAATAAATTACTATTCTTTCTTTCCAAGTCCCATTTTTTTCTTTTAACTGATTCAGCAAAAGAGAAAAATCCTTCAGAAGCATAGTAAAATAGGCCCAGTGGGAGTTATACATGCGGTGAGCTTGTACAACTGGCTCAACATCCAAACAATAATGTCTGTCTAATTATATTTGGAAACTGATTGCCTCAGTCATCACAACCAATAGGTGCTTGCTTAAATGGGCACGGATGTGTTTAACTCCTGGGTGCAGTTGTCAGAGAACTAATATTTGGTGCCATCAGATTAAAAATCAGTCTTGACATGAGTTTATTTTTTTTCTTTGCTCAGTGCTTGTGTTTTTCTGGGTTCAAGGTTTTGCATTTAATTTATTTTATACTGCAAACAGTTAATCAGTTGAAGAGATCACATTCACTCCTATCGTGTATCTTGGGGCTTTTTTTTTTTTTGGTTTTTTTTTTTGAAGACGGAAAAGCATCTGTGCAGTTATTATTATAAACTGATCTATAAGTTTGGAAATTAGTCATTTGAACTATGTCACAGCTCTTCCAGCCATGCTGTTCTAGGTTAGATGTTATCAGATTATGCTAATATACCTGCATTTGAAATAGGTGGCTTACTCAACAGCATTGGACCATCTTTTCCCAGCTGTGAGAAGTTGAAGGGGGAAGCATGGGAATGAGGTCTGTGTGGCAGGGAGAGTTGCAGTACCATGACCATGGGGTTAAAAGCCAGGAATTCCTGGGTTCTGATCCTTCCTCTGGTCTTATCCTTGCTCTGGCTACTTGATTCAAAGATTAAGTATACTTTGAAGAGCAATGGTATAATTTCACATTCACTGTAGCATGGTATCTTCCAGGTCAAGTTTTCAGCTGTAAAGGGATATTTTTTCCCAGCTAATTGTTAGTTCTGTGCATGAGCTTTGAAAGTACAGGCTTGGCTTCCTTCCTGCTCATAATATCATCATCATCATCATCATCATCACTGGGATTAGTCTTGGGACTCAAAATTGCTCTCTCTGAACTTTTGCTATCCCTAGAGTGCTAACAAATATAGGAGAGAAACTTAACAGGAAAACTAGTTTAGTTTTAAGTCCCAAGGGGCAGGAAGTGTGACCACTTGTGTTGTTACAGTGCCAAGCAAAATGGGGCCTCAGTCTTGGTCACTGCCTTCAGTCACCTCCATAAGACAAATGCCAGTAATTACTTTGTGACATAAGTTCAGCAAAAGTAGTAGCCATTGCAAATCACATGGGTGTGAATATTATTCTAGGAAAACTGGACTGGAAGGGGCCTCCTGTTCAGTCCCCAATTACAGGCAATCACAACACACAGACTTTTTTCTACCCTGGCCAAATCCCATCCTAAATGTAGTGTTTTGTCCCTTCTATTGGGAGACTGTTCAAGAACTTTAGTCCTTTGGTGGCTAACTTCCAGAGCGAATTTATCCGTGGCCTATTTAGATCCATTTGTTTTTGTCCTTTCACTTGAATACTATTTTCCCTGGGTTTATTCCTTTGGACGTGACAGAATATAAATTGAATACATAAATAAATAAACCTGTGCTCTAATCACTGGATCTCATGGGTCCTCTTGCAAAGTCAAGTTCCTGTTCAGCGCCTGAGCACTTTTTTATGTTGGATTTTTTAGCATGCACTGAGGAAACACACATCTACATGATCAGCTAAGTGAGAGCCTGCTTTCTTTTCTAGGGAGGCTCTGCTTTTTCTCCAATGTCAGTGATTAGTAAGAAGACAGCCCAAGAACAAGTGAGGGTTCTGGCTAATGAATTAGGATGCCCTTCATCCAGCAGCAAGGAAACCATAACCTGTCTCCGTCAGCTGCCTGCAGGTGCTCTCAATGATGCTCAGACTAAGGTACGGCAAAATATGTGTCCATCTGTATCGTAGGTGGGAAATAGAGGTAGCACTGCAGGAACTTGAAAGCAGTATCGTAAAAGACTGTTGATCTGATCCTCGGTGGTTGTAAGTCAGCATTGACTTCAGTGCAGCAGTGACTTCAGCATCACTTTGACTATGGAAATGTGCCCCCAGCTGGGTTTAAATCTGTAACCAGAGTTACAGACAAGCTCTAATGTCAGTGGGAATCATGCGCCTAGCTGTCTGCAGAAGCAGCAGGGTGAAATGATGCCTGTGCTCTTCTTTTCAATCAAAGTATTGATGCTTACAGAAGGTGCTGTACTGACCACCTGGAGGTGGTTCTTCCTACATGGGGGAGCAGAGGCTTCGGTAACAACTTCCCCAGTCACAGCCCAGCACTAGGCCTCATCCCCAAGCCAAAAGTGGCACCTCTAGGACCAACTGGTTCATTCACTCTCTCTGATCTTGGCTCCTCTGCTGAGACTGCCAGCAAAGGCCCCGGTTCATGTTGGCTGTGATTTTCAAGTACTTTACTGGGGGAACTTGTCCTCTCTGAGGCCATCAGCCCAGTGGTTTGTTCTAGGGAGGCAACTGAGCAAACATTAGTCAGATGGGAACAGCCTTCAGTCATTCCCAGTCTGGGCCAGACGCTCACTACTGAGCTTCCCCCTATCCCATTACCAGTCCCTTGAGAGATCATGTTTGGATGAGAGCACAGATCCCATTTAATAGCATGTTTTTAATTGATTTCAAAGGCAGCAGAGAGTGGTTATCAATGGACACTTTTGTAAAGCCCACCTATAGTTTAACTTTATTAGAAAATGTTAAGAGCAAGAACGACAAGACCATAAAGGAAATACAGCGTGCCTGAGCAAGGGAATAACGTAAGAGGGGTGGGGATGAGGAAGGGCATACAACTAGGTTATATAGGTACAATGTTATTCATCTAAGCCAATTGTTCTCTCTCCAATATAGCTCTTAGCCATCAGTGGGCCATTTCAGTATTGGGGTCCAGTGGTTGATGGCATCTACCTTCAGGAGCCTTTGGCTGCAGCCCTGCAGCGAACTCGACTTAAGAAGGTGGATCTGCTAATTGGAAGTGCTCAACAAGATGGGCTAATCAGCAGAGCGAAAGCAATTAAGGTAGGTTGAGTTTTACTATATAAGAAAATTCTTAGCTGTTAAAGCACTTAAGTAAATATTAACAATACAGTCAATGTGTGGCAGCAGCAAGACAGATACTCTGGCTTTCTTAGTTCTTGAATTGTGCTCCATAAAAATACACTTGTGTGTTGTCCCACAAGAAGTGCGGTTTTTAGTAGCCAGTGAAATCGCACTCTTGGTGTAACAGTGTAATGATACTGTTAGTTGAAGGAAGAGACAAAATGCCCAAAAGTCAGTGGTTGGTTTAGACTGTATTTTGCACGTACCAATACATCTAGGTCTCTCAAAAGCATGTTAATATAAAATGTTCCTTCTGTACATTACTACCAAGGAAATACTATAATATTAAGTGGACAATTGGCATGATCCAGGATAGGAATAGGCCCAAGTCAACCCCTGCATCTTGATCCTTCTGAACTTCTTAGAGGATTTAGACTCTAATGGCAGCTATGGGTCCAAATTTCATAGGTTATTTCCTTCTCGCACTTCTCTCTTCTGTCTCTGTGCCTGAGTTGATGAACTGATTGATTTTCTCTATCATTGCCTGTGCGTTTCTGTTCTGTGAACCCACCTGCCTATTGCAAGGACCCTCTAAATTAGAATTGCTTATGAATAAGAATAGCACCTGCAGACACATGAGCTAGGATCAGAGTCATAAGGGTTATCAGAGCACAAGCTGATCAGCAGGGGTCAGGAATAAATCATTCTATATAATAATGTGGAATTAGAATAATTTGTAATAACACTAATAGTTTTACTACAGGGCTTTTGTGTCTTTTCTGAAGCAACTGGCACTGGTCATGTTAGAGGCGGCATACCTCCAATTGTTCCTTTCCATCAGACAATTCTCTGTTCTTATACCCCATTGAAATGCTTGTGTGAAAAATCCTGCCCTTTACACTTTCTCTCTGTTACCTTTATGCCACATATAATTCCTCTGTAATGAATGCATGTATTTACATCTGTGAGCACTTATACAGCAGACCAGCATATACTAAAGCTATCATCCAAAACAATAAACTAAAACTGAGGGCATGGGCATTTTAGCAAGTTACTCTAAGATAGCCAAGGGCAAGGATTTGCAGCACATGAACCACTCTGTGGTTACTGCCCTTGTACATGCTCTTACCCTGTGGTCAGTGGAAGCTAGCCAGTAAGGGCCTTGTTTCATGGTAAGTTTAGGAGGTTTCTGCAGCTCTTAACACCTAGACTGGTGACACGTTAACACCTTTAAGTGGCTTAAAGCACTCATTATTTGCCTTAAAGTTATGCCACTCCAGGGCAGAATTATCTCTAATCTGCCTAATTTTGCCCCTGTTCCATTACCATATGGCCACTTCCCCACAGCTGTTCCACCCAAGTTGAAGTCCTCCCACATCCCAGGATACAGTGGTACCTCCTGAGTCAGGGTGAGTGGGGACACTGGGGTGCAGGGGGGAAGTCATAGTGCTTCACCCCCCTAGGGACATCAGACAGAGCAAGCGTCACAGCTCCAGAGTGCCTGATGGCCTCAGTGCCTTCCACCACTGCCCAGACCAGCTCACTGCTCCCACCACCAGCAGCATGAGGGGAGCGAGCTCCAGAAAAAAGAAGGATTAGGGCCCTCGGAGTTTAAGCAGCAAGCCGGTCTAGGTGGTGGTGAGAAGGACTGACAACAACTGACCTTGTTTGCACTAAGAAACATTTTACATAGGCTCCTAGTCCTGCCCCTGCTCACCAAGCCTGTAGTGGCAAGTCACAACTGTGCAGGTGAGGGACAGTCACAGTTTCATAAGAGTTTTTTTTGCCATAAGGTGTGATTGTTTCATGATTGTTGATCATAGTGTTGATCAACACTAAGCCAATTAACATGTGTGCAGTTTACAGCATAAGATGCAATAAAGCCCTAATTTACCTTGCAGTACTTTGGCTTAGCACAGACCAGTTTAACTTCAGCATCAGTGTAACTTTTGTTGGAAATGTGACAGCACTCTATAGTAACAGTACAAAACATCAAAACCACGGGGCCCAGTGTTAAAATATGTTCTGGACATTACTGCAGAATACGGAGATTATTTATTTATTTTACCAAGGAAGCTAAAAGTAGGGAAAATTTTAAGCTAGGATGTCAGTAAAGTAGGAAATGCTCCTTATATACAAAAGGTTAGTTTACTTTTTTATAGGAGGCCAGGTACCACTTCATTCTCACTTACAAGGTGGAGGGCTGGTCCAGCAGCGAGGACACGTGCCTGAGTTCTGCAAGACATTCGGTTTGGAAATGTCATGTGCACTCCTTGAACCCAGTCTGTTTCATTTCTGCTCCATGGAAACTGCCCAGATCAGGGATGTGGTGCTTCTAGGTTGCTGACTCTGAAGCAGGCCCAGGGACCCTAAAAGCCCCAAATTAGCAGCCTCGGGGCAGCCTGCCCGGTAAGATTCTAGGGTTGTTTGATGTGGAGGCAGAAGTGCAAGAAAACGATAATACCACCTCTCCCCCAGGTGCCTGTGGTGCAACATATGGAGCATCCAGACTGCCAGAAGTAATAGCAGGGTTTAATGGGAACCTCTTGAAATAGTGTCTGATCATGATTCTGAATAAGGATGTGGTTGCTAGATTAGTTCCCTTTTGGCTCCCTTTTTGCTCTTGGTTTGATTGATTCGAACGCCACGTTTTCCTTTCAGGTCCTTTACAATGGATTAAAAGGAAAGCAAGTGGCATGTGATGGTAACCCCTGCCATCAGCAGATAATGATCTCTGCTGTGGCGAGGCAATGAACTTGGGTAACCCTGCCTAAATCACGTGATGGGGGCATGGAAATGAAATTCTGTGTCATTCTCTTCCTCCTGTTCATTATGTCATTAGCACAGACAATGAATGAAATTCCACTGTGTTTTCTGAGAAGACGTCCAACAAAGACCGATGACTGAGAAGTGCTAGCTGATACTGATTTCATTGGAAAGGCAGAGCATCTGCGACTGAGAGTCTGAGAGTTGCACAGAGCTTAAGCTGCCATGATAAGAAATTAAATACTCCTCCTCACTTTTCCATTAGAATAGTTATTATTGAAGCTGGTGCCCAGAGTCCCTATCTGTCACAAAGACAGGCCCTCCTTCAGAGAGCTTGCAGTCTACATGCTCAGCAGCCTATGTTTCAGATATTCCCTCTTCCTTACTTAACCTCTTTTCATGCTTTTTGCCAATAATCACTGGTTATTGTTGTCCTCGCCTACTCTGTTTCTGTCTCCCTAGGTTCTTTGAAACACTGAATCCTCATGCATCTCAGCCACTTAAACGCCTTATTAAAAAACAGCTGCAAAGCCAAAGGTTTCTGGATTCATACATGTTTCCTCAGCACTTTGTGTCTTCACTACTGCAAAAACCTCTCATTTCCTCTGTCCTGCAGAAGTTTGAAAAATGACTGTTTATGCTGATCCTTATAACCCGTGCACTTTGGTGTATCTCAGCCCTGACCATGGGTGTGCAAAAAACCTGCCCGTGAAATCCAGTGTGGGCCACATAAGTAACTCATAGTATCAGTAGAGCTTAGCCTAAATCTGTGTGGGTGTGGATGGGGACCCGGAGTATTTTCCTCCTCCTGCAGCATATCATGAGGAGTCTTTGCCCTATCCCACTCCTCTCTTCTCCTCCTATATCAGATCCGGGATTGGGCTTCTCTTTGAAGAAGATCTAGAGGAGGGGGCAGAGGGGGAAATCTCCCCAGGGCTGGTTCCCTTCCAGTCTTGCTTGGCAGGAAAGCTTGTCTAGTGGGTGGGTCACTGGACTGGATTCAAAGACTTGGATTCAGCCCTTAACTCTGTCTTGAGAGGGTTTGGTTTTTTTTAACAGACTTGTCCTTGGATAGTACCGAGAGTGTGGACATCTAGAGACACATGGTAGTGGTGGTGTTTTTTTCCAATAGCATCTAGAGTGGGCTGAGTTTTCAAAACCAGAAAAGGAAGTGTGGTTCCCGTTTTGAAGGGCTCACTGTAGGGAGTAGATTTTGACTGTTTTGACAAACATGAAAGTGAGGTCTTCCCAAGTGCACTGCTTTAGTTTGGGTCGGGGCATAGGGGTGGAGGTCGGATGCTGTGCACCCAGTGTTCCCCTCCCCTCCTTTTGAGCAAGGAGACTGGAAGAGGAAGAGAAGACATCAAACCATGGCTCCATTCACTCCCATGCATTGCCTTCTAGCCAAAAACCATTCTCATAAGGCTGAAATAACCTACCCCTCCCTCTAGCAGAGTAAGGCATAATAAGAACCAATGGCTACAAGTTAAAGCTAGGTAAATTCAAATTAGAGATAAGGCGCACATGTTTAACACTGAGGGTGATTAGCCAAAGGAACAGGGCCTTAAAATCTTCAGCTCAAGACTGGATGCCTTTCGAGGAAAGTTTGCTTTATTCACACAAAAATGACTGGGCTCAGTACAAGGAAAACTGGGTGAAGTTCTGTGGCTTATGACATCCAGCATGTCAGACTAGATAATCAAATATATTTATCTAAATTGATGTAATTTGAGAGAGTCCAGAGGACAGCCACGCGCATGATCAGAGGGCAGGAGAACAGGCCTTATGAAGAGAAGCTGGGAGCTATGGGACTCTTCAGCCTGGAGAAGCGCGGGCTCGGGGGGGGACCTGGTGGCTGCCTCTAAGGACATCCGGGGTGTGCAATGCCTGTTCACCAGAGCACCCCAAGGGATGACAAGATCCAGTCGTGCAAACTCCTCCAGACTGTTTTAGGCTGGACATAAGGAAAAACTTCTTTACTGTCCAAGCCCCCAAGGCTTGGAATAGACTCCCTGCAGAGGTGGTGCAAGCACCTACTCTGGACTCTTTTAAGAAATGTTTGGATTCTTATTTTGCTGGGATCCTTTGACCCTAGCTGGCTTCCTGCCCCTGGGGCAGGGGGCTGGACACAATGATCTTGTGAGGTCCCTTCCAGCCCTAATGTCTATGAAATCTATGAACTCATAGAGTGTGTATGTGTGTGTGTGTACCTTATATTTAGTACAGGGTAGGCAGTATATAGATTGCACAAAGGGATGTATAAGTGGGACTTCAGAGTCTATCTAATTAGTTGACAAAAAATTGATTTTTATCTAAGTTTTCTTTTCTCAACTGATTCACCCTTACCTCATCTGAGCCCCAGGTTTTGTACACAGTCCAGAGGCAGTAGGTCGATGAATGGACGGAAAGTGAAAGATTTTATGCTTTTATTTCATCCCTACAATTTGATCTCTGCAGGCAAGCTCTTGCACCTACAGATCATCCTGTCAAGTTGGTGGGACTTCTAAAGGGACACAGCTTCTCACCTTCATGGAACAGATCTCAGGATTGTGGCCTCAGTTTGTAGCTATAATGACTTGGGTCGGGGGGAAAAACCTACTGTTAAGCTCCATGCATAAGAAGAATGGACCGTTCAATTCCCACTCGTTATTTTCTCTCTTAACTAGTTGGAATCAATAGCAAGGCTGTGCTGTGCCTCTCGCCCTATGGCTAGCATGTTTCCTTAGGAGTCTCTTGTGGGGAGGGCCTTGATCAAAAACCGTTTAAAAGTCCAAAATGCCCATGTTTACTGGTCCCTCCCCCCATCCTCTTTGTTCAAGTGTTAATTCTTAACACTATAGTAATGCATTAGAAAGGTACCATTTAACCTTGCAGAAGATATAGCCTTAGCATATGCTACTAATTTAGTATTTTAATAGCACGTTGGACTAGATTCACTTGCACATACTAATTGCTGTACTCCGGCACTTTAAAAAAACTGTAAACTGAGCTTAATCGGCTATTTAAGCCATGTTTATGAGTGCTTTGTGTCACCAGAGTTGTGTAAAGTGGCAAACCACTGAATCTCGCCCACTATCTTTAATCATTTTCTCACCTCCTTATTAGTAATGCTGAAGAAAAGCCCGCTGGGCCTTCACGCCATCACCCCTGAGGAGTTAGCAGAATGTAGACAATTTGGCACAGGCTATAGCTGTTTCTATTGATCTGGCAGAGTCTACTGCAGTTGTTCTCAAACTTTTTAAACTCAAGGCCTGCTTCAAAAAATGTCAGGTCTTAGCTTTCGCTCATTGTTTAAGTATGGAAAAGTGACAGAGCAATTTTTCTGTTGCAAAGAGCTCAGCATGACCACAAAAAGTCAGAATGTTTTTGACACGTGGATTCCTACTAAAATCACCGGTTTTATTTTGTGAATCATGTAGCTGTCTGTGTGGTGCCATGGTACCCCGGCTGAAAATTACTGGTCTATTTTGTCATGCCCTTTTTGGGAAGTGTTTCCTCATAGAGCTGGTCTGACATTTGTGAAGGAAACTGGTTGTGTTGGAGGACACTGATGAAATCATATCAATTTTAATAGAATTTTCGTAAGAAATCATCAACACATTTCATTTCCAGAAATGTGTTATTTTGTTTTAAATAAGTATTGAAACAAACATTTCTTTTCAACTCCTTTTGGCTTATACAGGAATATCCAGTGTTTAGATTATGGTATGTCTAGGTCAAATCAGCACATTGAAACAATCTTTTGGAATATTTTCTTATTGGGGGAAAATTCCCAAATTGGGGTGAAACTATATTTTCAAAACAGAGGAACCTTCCCACAGATGGAAATCCCATTTTTCATCCAACTCTCATTTCTACATGGCTGGCTGACTCAGCAGATCATGACTTGATCTGACTCGCAAGAAAATACCCAACTTGAATCCAGACCATAGTGATGTGCTCTCAGTTTCTTGCAGAAAAATGCACTTGTACTTATGTGCAAATGTTGCATTTGTGTGTGCAAGTGGATAGTTTTATAGTGAAGCATGCTTGAATTTTTCCATTTTCTCTGTACAGATGCCACTTTCCAGATGCAAATTGTGTGTCCTTATTTGCTAATGGATGTATGACTAAAGTTTCCATTGGGTGATTATTTTCACTTCCCAAATATTGGTGGAAATAAGATGACAGCTTTCAGAACAGCTGCCTAACACACTTAGTCTTGAGCAGCCAAAGACTAATTGGATGAAATGCGGGTAACAATGGAAACGTCTAAAGAAGCGGAAGGTGCTGCTTTTAGAGGCTGTATTACAGGAACTAAGGATGCATATATTGGCTGAATTACTGCTCTTGCGGGTTGTACTTGTTCATGTGAATGATTGAGATAACTGTCTATACATGCAGGAAACCTTAATTTCCCCCCTACCATGAACTGGTAACAAATGAGATGGCAGCAAATATAAGAATAAAAGAGAAACAGAGGGGAAAATACCACTTTTCTGAGTGTACATCCTGTCCTCCAGACATGTTGTCTTTAGATTCTGAACTCTTCAGAGCAGAGACACCTTCTATAAAATCAATCCTAGTAAGAGATTATTGGTACTATTTAAACACTTATGACCTATAAAATCTTAGGCCGCGTCCACGAGCACGGACGTTTGTTTTCCCAGGGACAAGAAGTGGCGGCACACCTTGTGCCTTGAGGAACACTTGTGCTACATGCCCTCTGGCACGCGACAAGTTACCCCAGGTAGGGTAGGGGAGGCTGGGGCCAGCCCAGTGCTGCCCCCAGCAGCCTTACCTGGGGGCTTCCTGGGGCTGCAGCAGTGGTGATCCTGCCACTTGGAGCCTGGCTGGCAGCCAGAGTGTGGCTCCGGCCGGCCAGGCTCCAGTTTTGGGTGGTGCGTGCTACCTCTGTGTGCATCACTCCACTTTTGTGTATGTGGGGAGATCCCAGGGTTAAAAAAACCCTCCAAGCTGCTACCTTGAAGCACGGAGAACAGCTGAATGTGCAATATGTGGCACCGCAGATGTGTCTGCGGCACCACATGCCGCACAGGCGCTCTAATATGGACACAGCCTTAGAGTATATAAACACCAAGAAGGAAGAAAACATTGTGATATGCCCCACTGACTTCAGTCCATCCATCCATGTTTTTATGGTGCCGTCCATCTGTAAAGCCACGGCAGAAATAAGATAAAATGAAAAAAAGAAGAGTTAACACTGAATACCAGGAAAGTCGCTCCTTGTAGAACCGGAGGGGCCCAGCTCTGGTAAAGTTGAGCGTGACAGAACAACAGAATGATTTCTATGGACAACCACATGCAGGTGCCAGGAGGGGTGTAACTTTGATGCTTCTTTTTCCATCACTAATTTCTATGACTTTTGGAAAAGCAATTATTCCTTCTGCAGCTTTTTGCACTTTCCGTATAAGGTCACAGAAAGAGATTTCCTAGCTGTTTGATGAAAACCAGATGCAGGGCATCCAGTATATTCAGTATAAATGTATAGGGTAACTTGACTGGGGAAACTTAGATGTATGTTTTCCTTTAGATGAGCCGCCCACAATAATAAAGATGGTCTATTAGATGTTGCTATTGGGAACATTTTAAAGATATCAGACCAAATTTCAGCCACTGTGCACCTGTGAAAGGGCAAGGCTCAGGGAAAGTCTTAAGTTTCAGGCTTTTCAAGAAGTCACTCCTTCCCAACTTGGAATAACTTCTACCATTTACAAAAGGAATCCAAAAAATCTCAAAGGCTAAAAAAGCCTCAAAAAACCCCAAACCTTCCTTGAATAACAGAGACATCAAAAGCCTCCCAGCAACTGCTATTTTACCAAGACCAGGAATAAATACCCAGGCATGTTTTGGTGCACATGTCAACCTCCCCATCTCTGTATACTCATGAGGAAGGGGGAAAGGAAAGTGTTGTACTCATGGACCTGTCTCCCCTACCTCTTCATTATTCCTCTGCTTCAGTGCAACTCTGCCAGTTTTCACCACTGGAGGTCTGGTTCGTGGTCTTGTTAGTATAATTGAAGTATGATCCCAAACCTTCTGTGAGCTGGACCATCTCTCCATGTGGAAGAACCCAGGAGATGGCTTTTTGGCAGCTTCCAGTAGGGGCTCAAACTCCAGGGCCTTCCTGATCAGCTACTTGTTGACTGGCATGGATCGCCCCAAGACTCAGGCCCTGGGCTGTCCCAACCAACCAATGTTTGGCGGATTGGGACCGCTCCAGGGCTCAAGTCCTGGGATGGTCTCTGCCACACATTCAGTCTTGGGGAGGACTTGGGATGTTGTGAGGCTTGAAGGCCATATGCCTTTCAGATCTCCAGGGTCTCTAGAGAAGCAGTTTTCCATTCTGTGTTGAGGCACAAGCTTTGAGGACAGAGACGTGCACTCCATCTTTCCCTGGGAATTCAGGTATCAGCCTGGAGCGGAATGGGAATGTCTCCAGCAAAGGAAGATCTGGGGCTGCATTGTTCCTGAGAGAGTTTATTCTTTGTTGGAGGTTTTTTTGTTTGTTTGTTTTTAATACTATGATTTTTCCTCTTAGAAATTTGAAGAAAGGAAAGGAAGAGTCAGCAGCAAAACAGCCTTTTACCAGGCTCTGCAGAATTCCCTTGGGGGAGAGGACTCCAATTCTTTTATTGAGGATGCAGCCACCTGGTACTATTCCCTCCGACATTCAACTGAAGATTATGCAACGTTCTCTAGGGCTTTGGAAAATGCCACCCGGTAAGAAATGAGTTGTATTATTCTACTTGATGGACCTGAGATGAGATAAGTTTGTGTTTTATAGCCTTGGAACAGATTTCAATTGTCTCCTAGTTCAGCATCACAGCCCTCTGTTGTGGAAATAATTGTTACATCACTAGAGATGTCATTACCAGAGCTTGGCACTATGCAGTCCACAGTCCTGCAGTTTGGATCTGGATATGAACTTCACAGCTGTGTCTCTAATTTTGACATCGCTATGGGAATGCACAGCAGTAGAAAGTGGGAAAGGAATGATGAAATCCTCAGTGGTAGCCCAAATAGCTTTGGGGATTAGTATGATTGGAGAAATGAAAAGTTTGTGGGTCTGAGTGTGGCTTTGCACACTTTGTAGGGAGGGTCATGACCCCCAACCTCTCTCCCATCTCCTCCTAGATGGCTGGTCATGCAAGATGGGAGCAGCCCTTGTGTTGAGAGTGCAAGACCAGGGCTGTGGCACCCCCATGCAGGGAAGCAAAGTGAAGGGAAGTCTCCATGCACCTCTCCCTACCTGCTTCCTTGCAACACCAGCTGAAATCCACCCTGTTACATGTGAATGCCATATACTTTTTTAAGAAGCCCCTGCAGACATCCCTCTGCTGACAGTGCAGATGTGTTATGAAAATTGCTCCTTATCCCCAAGAGAATGAATGTAGTGGTTGCTTCCTTCGACTTGTTGAGCCAGGCTGTTTCAAGCCTGCTTTTACGGGAGCACTCACAGCTACAGGCTGTGATTTTGGCTGTCTGTGCTGCACAGTATCTTCCCACACTTGCACCAGCATGGAGAGCTCTAGAAGCACGCTTCCCCTTTCAGTAGATCTTCACTGAAATCGCAGGTTGCTAACACCAGAGAGCCTAAGGGAGACAAAGCTGAGAGTGAGCCAAGATTAATTTAGAAAATCTTATCCAGGAATCCAGCAACCAGATCCGTTTGGGAAGGGCCTCTGGGTGGTCTGGGTCTGCCTGTGCATTGAGGTCCTGAAGTACACAAGCAAGCAGTGGAGTGCAGATGGCGGCTTATTCGTTTTAGTGGCACCCGGGGGTGGTTTATCCAGTGTACTGCTTCGCTGGGCTTTTCCTCCCTCCCTGCCTGCCAGCCTCTTCTGTTGACAAGGTGCCAATCACTAGGCTGTCTCCGTGCACTGTAGAGAGAGTCCAGTTTTAAACATGTAAAACCATTGGGAAAACGTCAATAAACAACTAGGTACCTGAATCACTTGAGAAGCACAGTTCCTCACTGTTGTGCAGTCCTCAGCAAGGAGCCATTAAAATAATAATTAAGGTTGCTACAGTCACTTCTTTTATCCAAGGGCCCCAGGATGCATAAGCAAGCCCTACTGCACCCCTGGGAGGGGAAAGTAAGAGTTATTACCTGCATTAATCAGATGGTTAAACTGAGTCAGAGAGAGAGATGCAACTGGCTGGCCTGAGATCACACCAGGAGTTGAGTGCAAGGGACAGGAAACAGAATTCAGTACGCTTGAAACACCCCGAAAGCTAAGCCGCTGCTCTGCCCACTGAGTAACGCTTCCACTATAATACTTTCTCCAGGTCCCAGCTTATGCTCCAGAGAGGAATGGAAGTGGTGATCAGAACCGCCCTAACTAGTGAAGATGGGTAGTTAAGGAAGAGGAGAAATTTATCCTTGGATAAATGTGTAACCCAAGGTCACTTTTACACTCGGGGTCTATAATTCTTTTGTAAAGTTCTACTGGGCTCATGAACCACAAAAAAGCACCTTAAACAGTTAAGCTGCAAGTCACATGCACTTGAGACTGCAGTTTTAGAAGATTTCAATTATTTTAAATGGTTTCGGCTGAAATTCTGTGATATTTTTTCCAATATTTAAATTGAGCTTTATGGAGTCTTTTTAATACAGTATTCTGCGAGCTGTGAGAAGGAATGTACACTTGATTTTTGTTTTTTAAAATTAACCTAAAACATTTGACTCCTTTCCTTGCTTTACCCACAGAGAATTGAATTTTAAGTGGCCAACAGGTTTCAGAACATTTCTCAGGAGAAAATAGCTTCAAAGTCCTGATATTTCACAGAACATCTGTTCCCACAAAGTTGTGCGCTTATAGGTTGCAGAAAAATGGTAGCTTTAGTTTTAAGGGGTGTTGTCTAATGTAACTGCTAAAGAGAGCTGTGGTCAGACAACCCAGTGTTTTGTGGTCTCTGAGTTGAGGTTCTGTGAGCTTAAAATAAATGCTGGTGAACCGATGCAACTGGTCAAAACACTTAAATAGAGAAGCGCATCTCTGTGTTCCTCTCACATTATTTTTTTTTTCTTATCGGGCACTTCTGGCAGTAAAATATTTAAGTAGTAGGTAGGTTTCATGCTTACTGCAGTGACAAGAATTAAAACCTCTGACTTTCATATCATGTGTGGTTCGTATTTTTGTGTATAATGTGTATTGGGTACACATTTAAGTTTATCGTATAATTCTCTCACCTGTACTCCGGCCATTACTCCACCTCCTTCAGACATTTACATTTTCTGTACTGAGCGGTGTCAAGCAGATGCCCACCCAAGTATCCTTCCAAATGTGGAAATACCCTCCAAAATTATCCTAATCCAAGATCCAAATCAGGCATTTTTGACCCATAACCACTGAGATACTAACAGTCTTGCAAGATGCCATTGCAAGCTTGTTAGTGCTAAAAATCAGAAATAAATAGGATAAAGCATCCCATTAGAAAGCGTGGGATGCCCCAGGATCAGTGAGAGAGCCCTTTTGTTTCCTGCTCTGGAAGTTCCTGAGACCTTCATCATAATGCAACATTACTGTGTGGGGAAACATGTCTTGGAATCATTTTCAGAGGTTTTTAAGTTATACTGGTAATGGTTGCCTTCTTCATGGAAGGCCTACATAGAGCGTCAGGGTCTGGGAAGGCTGTGTTTCACCCCTTTGGGGTAAAGATAGGAAATGGAAGCTAGACTGGAAGAGATGGGGAAACCAGCTGTCTAAAAGAAGAAATATAGATTTTGGAAGTATTTTCTGGTTGCATAATTGTTTCTCTATGAGTATATTCTTGTTTGCTTCTTTCTCAGTGACCGTTTTATAAACTGCCCCATTATAAGCATGGCGAGTTACTGGGCTGATAACTCTAGAGGGAATGTGTTCATGTACCACGTGCCAGAGAGCTCCTCAGAGAGCAGGTAAGGAGATATATTTTGCTTTATTGCTTGGATTATGGGATTTCAAAACAAAAATCTGCATGGTCCAAACTTTGTCAAACTTTTTCATATCAGCAGGGTTCAGGCCAAGAGATCTGGTTTTGTCTCTTCTCTGCATGGCACAAGTCACCTATGCAATACAAGAGAAGCCTGGTCCAAAGTCATCAGCTGTCCAATGGAGTTTTTTAAGGGAAATTATAAAGGGAAAAGGAGCAGGGTGGGATTTCCAAGGGTGTGAAGCTTTCCTTCATTCTGCTGTTGTTGAGGTCTGTAGAGTTCTGCTATTGACTCTTTGCCTGACAGAGAGGGCCTCGATAATGACCTTTTAACAAAGCGGACTGGTGATGAGATTCAGGCACTGGCTTAGAAGATCTGGGTTCATTTTTCAAACTGTGCCACAGGCTTCCTGGCTAGGGACAGACATTCAAAAAGCCTGAGCCTGAATTGATTCAATCTTTGCAGGTAAGTCTAAGCTGGCTAGGCTAAATCAGTTTGTAACCGTATAGACATCCCCTCCGGACTGAAAAAATGTAGGCACATGCATGCAGTGGCTCAGGCTAGAAGCTGGGGGGTGCTAGAGCAGCCCTCCCTTCCCTTCCACCACGCTGAGCTGAGGGGGGCATAGCCAGGCCCCAGCAGGACACTCTGATTAGGAAGGGGTTCCCCCCACTCCCGACCAGCTCAGCAGGGAATTCATAACACAGTGTTTATCTCCCCTAACTCAGTGTTTACCATCCTATTAAGAAAACAACAGAGAGACATTACCAGCTACCTGCTGATTCTGCTTTTGTCCCGTCCGCCATGGCACGGACCGTAGCTAGCATGTGGTCTGCTAGCTAACGCTGTGTGTTTGTGTAAGGCAGAGGGGATGGGGATCTCTGTTTAGCAGGAAGTGGCAGGGGCGGAGGGATGAGGAACAGGGAGAAATGAGGCAGATGCTTACAATCTCTGCTGAAGCTCTGGCTAGGGAGCAGAGGGGAGGGGCCGACCCTGCTGTGCAGCAGAGAGCCCTGCCCAACCCAGAGAGCATGCTGGGAAGCTGGGGGAGTCTGATTTAACTTAAACCAGCAAGGGGTCTGGGACAGACATTGCATAAACCAGTTTGACTGAAATCAGTTAAGTCTGATACTACACTCAACCAGGTTTATCTCAAACCGGTTTTGGCCATTTTGAAACTGGTTATGTGCACTGAACATCTGTTCTGTTACAGGTTTAAACCAGTTTCTGATCACTTAAACTGGGTTATATGTAATGTCTGTCCCTAGCCCCTGAGTGACCATGTTCTAGACCCCCGATCCAGTCTCTCTACATTATTCTAGTGAAATTTTCAAGCCATGAAGGAACTGCAGTGTCCCCAGTGCGTGTTATGGCCATTCTGGACTGCAGTGCAGCCCACGGGCAACTGTGGCAAGAGCATCATGATTTAGAGCAGCACTCAGAGACGCTCTAATATATACCAGGGCTTATACTGGTCCCAAGAAAAAGCAGAAATGGGCATGCCTCTCTCTGTCACTCCCTGGCTGCACCTGCTATGAGCTCAGAGGAACATCTCATGTGAGGGAAGTTACCTACATATATGAGTAGTCCAAAGAACGGGGACGAAGCCAAGTATGTATCCTTAACAGTGGGGATTGCTGTGAATCGCATTAAGTACAGATGCTGTATTTAGTTTTAAATGACAACAGAGTGAAAACTCCCACTAGACACGGTTTCTCGGACTGTGTTTTTAAATCATTCTGAGACGTATGGAGGCCAAGAGACATTTAATTCTGTTACACTCAAAGTACCCCCTCTCATTAATGGACAGCTGCACATTTTTAAAGTTAACCAGGTTTCAATCAGTTGGGTTTCAATCTATTTTAAACATGTCTTTTCAGAGAAGTCAAGCCAACAGCATCATTTCCAGGTAGTGGTTTGTTTTTGCCATGTGAGTCAAACTCACCGCATTCATTTCTGATCCTGGTTCCTTCCTTTCTGGGTCAAAAGCATCACAGGATGCTGCAGCAGTCACTTTTGGGTGCAGCTGACCCCAAACCAGTGAAATAAGTATGCCAGTGTTTAACTTGCAGGTCCTGCTATGTGTTTTCTTGAATCAGGGTCACAGGTGGCCATGGCCGTCTCCAGTCTCTACTCTCCTGGTCCAGCAGAATCTCAAGGCTTCTGAAGCATGTTGTTTAGAGCTGTTTCTTTTCCTAGGATTTTCCCCAATAAGGTGGGAGGTATGTGAATAGCATTTTGATGCCAGTGAGTAGAGAAGGGTCTTTTAATTGTTATTGTTCTATTCTTTGAGCTAAAGTTGAGCCCTGAGTGCAGTTGTTCCTGATTGCAAGGCGGGGAGCATTTGAAAACCAACTCAGATCTGGGCTGTAGATGCTTTTGTAGCACATAGAGTCACTTTATTCAAAACTAGAGCAGTACTGAATCCCAAGGGAGCCATTCTTGCTTTGGGAACTCTGACAAGAACTTCTGTACAATGTTCTATTTAGTTACCAATGTACCAAGATAAGAGACTTTTCTAAGGCGCCTAAGAGAGCAGGGATGCACTGTGCCAAAACCCAGCAGAGGGAAAATGGAAAGAAGTGTCCTCAAATTAGCTAGACGGTTTCATCTTGCAGGCAAATGGAGGCAGGCCATTTTTTGTCAGTGATAGGGGCTAATTGCAGAGAGCGATAAGGCAGTGCTCTCTGTACCTAAATAGGAACTGTGTTAGAACCACAGAAATTCATGAAAATGCAGTAAACCTCCCCCCCCACCTCATCCTGTCACATTAGAAATCTGTCTCCTGTGCTTGCAATAGTTATTACTTCTCAGTCTCCATATGAGTAATAGTCTATATAGCACTTCCTGGCTCGAGGACACGTTTTAAAATGCCTACATAGTAGCCAATCTTCTTCAAAGCTAGTTCATTTGTTTTTTCATGCTTTCCAGCTCAGCACATTACGTTTGTCTTTTTTAATCCATCTTTTGGTCAATTTGGACCGATAATAAATGAAAATTAGTTGCAGCAAAGCTTATTACCTCTTTTTCCAATAGCCACCTTAAGAAACCTGGTGTCTGACACTAGGTGGTGAGAAGATAAAGCCACAGAGTCAGGAATTTCTCAAATCAGATCTTGGCTTCTACTGGCCATCTCAGTAGCTTGGAGCCAAGTCTCATCTAATGAGAAGTGGAATGCTAGCTCTGCATCCTCCAAGTGCCAGGGCTTCGATTGGATCTGACCTACATGGTCCAGGCACATCTTAACTTAGTCTTAAAGAAAAACCCTCTGTGCTAAAAGAATGCTATTCAGATTGCAAAGTCAAGCACTTGAAAATGAGGAACAGAATTCAGGTTGCCTGTGCACCCTTATTTTGGTCTTTTTATGTGTGTGCAATGTGATATGTTCTTCCTTTACTGTGGGTTACACCAGTTGGCCCACAGAACCCCTGCCTCATTCAGGGCTCAGACCATACTGCACTTCCCCCCAACCCCCTGGTCAGTGCGTGCGTGTGTGTGTAAAACAGCACCTCCTAATTTTTCATCTCAATTTTAGCATGTGGAAACTGCTCCCTACCCCAGCCCTGCCCTCAGCAAGCTGTCTGACAGCCCATTGTACACAAGGCAGGCTATGCTGAAGCCTCCGTTGTTGGGTATGACTGCACAGCATGAAGCTGTGTCTAGCATATAATATGGGAACACCCTGTAATCTCAAGGTAGTAAAGAATAAAATCTCTGTATATAGCAGGGCTATGTCCAAATTTACATGCCCTCCAATTAGAGCTAGGATTTGACATGAAACAGCCATTGGCTAACATAGGTAAGAGACCTGGGACATGGGCTAGAACCCAGTGGCACGTCTTCAACCTGAGCGAGCCCCGTGCCCACCTCTCCCCAGAGCAGCCCTTAGCGTGGAAGTTGGGGCATTCTCATGGGCGGTGGGAGTGGTGGGTTTAAACTTTGGCTGACCTTTTGCCAGTAAAGTCCCCTCCTCCTGGGTTCACCCAAAAGTGCCTCAGTCTTGAGAAAGCCAAACAGCCCAGAGCCCAAGTCCCAGGTTAAATACCATTTGTGGCCTGTGGCCTTGGCTTCTCTGAGCATGTCTGTCTCTGCTTCCTTTGCCAGGCAGCACTGTGCTAAATCACGCCTGCTCTGAGCACTGGAAGCAGTGCAACTGTGCTTGCGTGGTGCTGCACCTGGCCTCGTTAGGCAGAACCAATTAGCTCACCCGTGGTATCACAACGAGACACTTTCCTCCGGTTCAGGACGTAGCACACACAGAGCAATGCACTGTTTCAGCATGGGCCTGCCCGAGCTATTAATGAGAGAGAGACCAGCCCTCTATATTGCAGTTTGTCTTCTGTAAAATACTAATAGCAACACTGCCCTACCTCGCAGTGGTAAAAGGATAACTACGTTCATTTTAATGTAATTAATTTATGTGTTTGGACACCACATTTACAGGGGCCACGTTGGTACCTAAAATTTATAAAGAATTATACTCTTACTGTGAAAATGTGTACTCTGAAAATGAGTGTACTGTGAAAATAAGCTGCTGTACACAATGATGTGTCTTCGAACTCTTAGTCTGCCTCAGTATTTCCCACTACTTGGGTCCTGAGGGTTTTTCCAACACTTCTTGCAGTTAAATAATAAACTGTAGATGGACAGAAGCTTTGGAGATGAGGGTGAAAAGATGTTTTTCCTCGCATTAGGCCATGTGCATACAGGCATGCACATATGTGATATATGTAGGCGCACACACACACACCAGGGCATCGACAGAAAGCCCACTCTGTTTATCTATGATATATATGGAAAATTACAGAAAACCATTAGGCAATGAGTTTTCAAAAAGTAAATGGAACTTGGAGAGAATGAACTAATATTACCATCCATATGGTAAAATTCTCTGAAGCTTGGCATGACATTGTGTCTGCTTTAGTCTTCAGTCATTTTAAATAAGGAGCACAATCCATAGCCAACTCCTGCTTTAATGATCTGCGGCAAAACTGTATAGCACACATGCCATTTTTTTGCTTTTTTTTCCCCCAGAAGACTTAGGCTTTCGAGTAAACAGTTATTCTGAGCATCATGGCAAGAATGTGGCTCCTCAGTACTGACCAAATGTGTTTAGAGTGCAGAAAAGTTTAGGAAATAATTTTAGTTGCAAGAAAGAAATCTGAGACCTCATAAGCACATTCTGACAGCAATGTACGTGGGGTTTTTTTTAACAGTATCGTGATTATTATATAGAAGCTAGTCAGCAACCCTTTAGACAGCTCCAGATGTGATCTGGGAAGCTGATGATTCATTAAGCGGCATTGATCTCAGTGAGTTGCTATTACAGCAGTGCCCTAACATGCTTTTAAGACCCACTGTTCTGCTGAAGGTGCTGCCTTTCAAAGGATATGTATCAGTCAAGGTTCAGGTCATTTAACAGGGCCAGAGCAGGTGGTGTTGTGAATCTGCGTGGCTCTGTTGCAATGAGCAGACTGGTATCGGTCTCCACCAGCTGGGAGTCCTTCCTACGGGGATTGAAACTTCCACAATGGTCGTCACAGGAATAGGCATTGTCAGTCTTGGTGTCTTAGGCAGAACTTCACGCGAATAATTACTTCCTGCTTATTTTCCGTAGTACGGCATTCTCTTTTGCTTCTGTATTTTTGTACGGTATGCCGAGGTGCAAATACCCAAACGGCACCCTGCGATGGGGGTGCGTTTCAGTGACAGGGATAATGATTCCCATAATTATGACAGAATGAAGTGAGCATCTGATTTGGGTTGAATATACACATAGATCCACTGAAATGTGAGGCGGGGGGTTCTGATTACTAGCAAGAATACAAACACCGCGTGTACAAACATATAGGAAATTAGACTCCTAGCTGCAAAGAACTTGCTCATCTGAAACAGAGAGGATGAGACCAGCAAGTTGATCGGAGATGGTGGGTGGTGAAGAGATGGTAACAAAATGATAGGTTATATGTAATAGGTTTTAAAACCAATCAGGAGCAGTGACCACAGGACATGGTGTACACTTGTGGTACCAAAGTCACTTGTTCCTCTAACTCCTCTCTAACAATTGTTACTTTCATTCTGTCCCTTGTGCTAAAATTTGTTTTTTGTTCTGTTGTACCGTGATAAACTCTTTCTTTCAGATCTCCCTGACCTCTTCCATTCATGCTGCAGCTAAACTAATCTTCCTTTCTCGCTCCTGCAGCCACATCATACCTTTTTCTTGCATCTTTTTTTCTGCCTCTCTCCTGCCCAGATCTGCCACTCCAGATCTTTTTTCTCTCTCTAAAGTATCTTTCCATAGAGTAGTTGTATTCAGATTTGGGGGCCTTGTTATATAACAGATATGCAGAATTTTGGAGACTTGGGTAAACTTATAAAGGCAAAATATTGGGCTAGAGTGGATTTAAGAAAGGCAGAGAAGGAGCAGCTTAACAGCACCATGGAGCAGAAAGGCTCAGAGAATAAAAAAGCACAACACCAAGCTTGGAAACTTTGGACCTAAAACACTCAAGCTTTTCAGTGAGTTATTTTCCTGACTTCAAATCTGGCTTTGCCCCCTCTGATTTGTGCATCACTTGTTGCATCTAGCCCGTGACCAATATGTCTGGCTTCCTGAAGGATACTCTCTTGGTCAGTGGTGGCCAGCCTTTTTGGGAAGCATGCCACAAATTAGGACCTCCCTTTTCCCCTGAGTGCCACCCCATCACTCTTCCCCCGAGTACCACCTTCCCCTGAGTCCCACCCCCACAAGGGATGTATCGAGTTTGTGCCCTGGGACACAGGGATGGAGGCAGGGAGGCTCAAGCCTACAGCTGTAGGGAGCATGGGCAGAGCAGCTGCAAAAGGAAATTTTAACCCTTCCCTAGCCCAGCAATTGTCACATTTTTATGTGGCAAGTGGAGTTCTGAAGTCCTGAATTTGGTGGTAGATGCAGAACCAGAGAAGATTTAACCCAGGCATGGCAGTGACACCTCCTTTAGCAGCAAGATCTTGCCCTTTTTTGCTCCACTTGAGAGCTCCACTCCCTGCTTCCATTCCAGCACCTCCTTTTACCAAGCGTCACGCAACAGCTGCCCATGTCACTTGGCACAGGTTGGCCACCCCTGCTCTAGTAGACCTGTGCGTTATTAGACTGAACACTAACATTTCGTGGTGAAATTCCACGGCCTGTGTTAAGTGGGATTTCAGACTAGTCGATCACAGTGGTTGTATCTGGTATTAAAATCTAAGAATCTTTTGGATGAACACAAACATTGAGATGCTTCATTTGGCCCATGTCCCCGTGACTTGGGATCTATTCTGCTCCATTGGCACAGCTGTAGTATACAGTTAAACATCTTCTATATTGAGAATAAATAGCACGCAGGGAGTGACATGTATGGAAAATACACAAAAAGCTCCAGGATATAATTGCAAGTCATTTGGGCCCTTTTGATACAGAAGTGGATTCAATCTGGCAGCCTTATACCAAGAGGAATAGTCAGCCCTGTAAGTTTTTTCCATATGTTCTGATTTTCCTTAAAGAAGACAACTGGGAGAAACGCACGTCTCTCTTTCCCATTCTGCCATTAGTCTAGAAGTTTTATATAGTGTAAGATGCAGTGAACCACTTGGTATCCCCAGAGTCAGTGAAGTCATATCAAGCCTTAATTTGGCACAGTAGGTTGCTATAAATATCTAGCCATTTCTTTGATTTTGATGGTAGCCAAACAGCATCATCTTTCAAGGTTGCTTGGGTTTATATTTTGCTAGAATTCACACCGAGTCCAAGCAAAATCCTTGAAGTGCTGAGAGATTGCTCCCCTTCTGTCAGATTGGTTGAGACTGTCACTGCCAAAAGGACATTATTGGACACCGATTCCCACTCTATAAATCTGCCAGTATTAATGCGAGGGGAACGTAGAAGTCTGCACAAACAACCTAATGTATCATTTCCAGCATTTCTTGGAAAAAAAAGAATTGTGGGTTCATTCATTTTGAACCAATTTTCAAAGGGGCCACAAGAGCACGTCTGCATGTGGTCCTTTAAGTGTGCAAGGAATCTGGAATCTTATTCTTCAGCAGTGTAAGTGCTTTGAAATCTGGGCTCCACTGAAGTCAGTGGGGTGTTTTGTCATTGATTTCACCCAAGTTGTTTAGTCTAAGCAATCCAAAAATGTCACCTGGCCACCAAGAGCAAAGCATGGCACAGATGAGATCCCCCCCTCCCAAATTCCATAAGCATGGCCAAGCCTTCTGCAAAATGCCAAAGAAGATCTTGAGCGTGAGACTGAGGACCAAAAACTCTCTAAACTGTGATCCCAGCTCACATGCTGCTCTCTCCATGGTTAAAGCACAGCTCTGTTCTAAAAACAAACTATGTAAAAATGACGCTTTCTTATCCCACAAATCTACCCGCAACCAGATCTGATAATATAAGTGACTAACATAAGTGTAAGTACTTCTGCGTCATTTCTGGAAGCTGCACGTGGCTAACGCAGCTAAGCATGTCCTCATGAAGACTGTTCAGTATGTTCCAATTGTAAAAGCCCAGTTGTATGTGTGCAAATCAGCTGAAGGAACTAGGTTTGTACAAAAGAGTCTGAACAAAGACTTTGCTCAATGGAACTTTATTATGAGTAATGATGCAGAGAAAAAAAGGTCCCAATTTAACTCTCATATATCAGGCTGAAATAGCAGGGCTGGCATTAAGATTTTTTAGCTACTTGTCTATCCACATCTTCCTAGGCAGACAGGAAGATCGTGAACATCAGTATGTGCATAGCTCTGGCTTGGCACCAGGCAATATACCAGGAGATTTTTCAACATTTGTAGCCAAAGCCAGGGCAAGACTGAAGATGGTTTGAAATCCAAGCTTTCCCCATTCAGCTGCTCTTCTCTACTTGCTCCAAGCATGTCATTGGTTTGTCTCAATATTTTTGATCTCTCTCCCTAGCTCCTCTCCCTCCTCCTCTCTCTCCCTCACAAAAAAATAGCAAGGTTCAAATCAATATAGCTTGGGAAAGAGAACATTTATTCTGTAAAATATACTCAGTGCAGTATTAGTTAATCTGGCCAAAGCTATTTATACAGATAAAGATGGAATGAATTTTGCAGAGAGGATATCACGCAAATTCTGTCTGCATATTGTCTGAGCAATAGCGCTCTTTTTTTTTTCCAGGTTTAAATCCCCGTTTATATGCTCCTGTTGTCTAGTTATCAATAAGAATTTAATATCATGAGAAGAAATGGAAACAGGTAGCTAGACATGTCTTTTCTGTTCGAAGTCATGTAGCATAGAAGAGTCTATTCTGTTAATAGTTATCACTGCTTTGCAAAGACAATGATATCAGTAATCCAATACAGCTAAAAAAAAAAGACCTTTTGCCAAATAAATATCCTTTTAGCATGTTCATTAATGACCCAGGTTTCCATCAGCTGAGTGCTGCCTTGGTTTTTCAGTAGTTCTTTCTTAAGAATTATCCCCATCTTGTTATTTTAGAGATTTGAAAAGTAGTTTACAATGTAATGCCTTTGACTTATGACATTAGCCTACCTTTATCTGACAGACTTTAAAAAAAAAAAGAAATCCCAAAAATGCATGAAACCAACCAAAAATACATGACAATGTGACTCAGAATGCCATGAAATTAGCTCAGATTGTCAGACATGGAGTTTAAGGACTATTTTTTTAGAAAGGAAAACAGAAGAAGAGTTCCAGGTTAGAGTCCACCATTATTCATCTATAATGAAAACTGTTGCAATCCTAAAATGAATTTCCAGGGGGAAATGATGAACTAGAAATAGAACAAAGGTACGGTTCCAAATCAGCTGCCTGTTTACTAGGGGATATGAGATAGGAGGAGCCAGAATGTGAAACCCCTTCAATAGCAGTTGTAAATCCTATTTATTGTCTTCTTGTTTATTATCTTCATGGCAGGGTGGCACCTTAGAGACCCACTCAGTCAGAGGGGCATAAATTATTGTCGGTGACATTCTTGTTCATCAGATCTTAAAGATGATCTGTTGGATTACACGCTCCTGTTTTTGAAAGCATTGCATGTTGCTGGCAGGAACAAAGCAATTGCATTTTGTGACAAACTGCTGTTTTAACTCCTTTTTTTATTCTCAGGGCCCAGGACTCAGGGCATCTCCTTGGGATGTCAGACCCAGGTTCAGATCCCTGCTGTGCCTGATTGGGAGTTGAGATTTCAACAGGACTCACTCCCATCCCAAGTCTACAGCATAGGTGCTGAACTGTTGAGCTAGCCTCTTGTTCTGTCCTCTTGGAGCTGTTCTACTTTCTATAATTAAAAAAAAGCCCAATGTATGTTGGTGCAGAGAGAGCACATCTACATCTATGACCTGGGCTATGTGTAGATGAAACAAGAGGCGTGTGCGCATGACACTTTAAAGCGGGCTAAATGCTTTTGTACTGCTTTAATGGTGTTGGTGTTTGCAGTGGTGTATTGCACATTAATTCCAGCCGCTGTAGCAAATTTGGTGGCATAATGCGCCTTAAATGACTTGGGGTGCAGCAAATTAAAACTCCTTGGAGGAGTTTTAGTTTGCTGCCCTACCAGCTGTGGAGCGAAGCACCGGGCTCTGTACGGCTTAGGGGTTCTGCAGGAAGCCCTGCAGGCAGCCTGGCAGCAGCCCGGGAAGGCAGGCTCCACCCAAGAGAGGGGAAAAAAAGCATTGAGCCTGATCTTTGTTTGTTTGTTTTTCCCCTGGAGCCTGCCTGCCTGCAACCCATAGTTGGAGCAGGGGAAGAGTAGCTCTGGGTCTCCCCATGTGTCTGTGTTAACCAGAGGCAGAAATGGCTGGGGGCAGGGTGGCTCCTTCAGTGCCTTCTCCCAGCCAGCAAGGAACATGATTGGAGTGGGGAGCAGGTGCAGGAAGGGGCAGCCCATCCCCTGCTACTGCTGTCCCCTGCCAAGTCTGGCACTTGTGCAATAGTGGCCCACAGCTGGAGCGGGGCAGGAGCAGCTCTGAGGGTACCTCTGTTCCCGAGTCAGCTGGGGATGGTGGTAGCAGAAAGAGGGTGCAACTGCACTGCCATGTCCCACCTCCCCCCTCAATCCACTTCTGGAGCCAGATGGACCTTTGATCTGACCCAGGATAGCTCTGATGTTCTGAGAAAGGGGGAGTGTTAGATGCTTTCCTGGAAGAGCGAAAACATTTATTGCAATAAAGCTATAAGTGACTTATTACAGTCGCTCATCTCTGCGCTTGTCAGAATCCCACTTCCCCCATGCAATAAAGGGAGGAATGGCTGCTCTTGGTCCTTCTTAAGACGGCTGGTCTCCTCTCTGGTCAGAGCCCCTGTGGGCGGCACGCTGTCCTCACACTCCAGCTGCCCTGTCCTGAGAGACGACACCAGTGAGTGTCAGAGCAAAATCAAGAGACAGATTTTTTTTCTCCAGCTTTACTGCTGATCTGTGCCACGGACAGATCCAGACAACCTTTGTCCTAGTCTTTTGTTCACCATCCTCTTACGACTGACTCCCTGGCCAGAGTGCAGGATTGTCAGCCAGGAACAAGGGTCAGAAGTGGCCTCTCACAATGGTACAGTTAACATCATTACAAATAAATATAATCCTATTTGGATCTTGGTTTAAGAATTTACTACTTCTGGGATGTGAATTATAATGACATCTGTCTGTCTGCCTCATTGCTGAGGATACAGGCTACGCTAATAGCCCAGCTGTTTTAAAGTCAAATTCACCTTAACAGAACTCCTTTGAAATGAATTATTTTGCCCCCTTCCCACATCTTTGCTAATTTGATGGCATCAGTTATACCCCAAAATGAGCCTTTTTCTTAAATACAGCAAACAGCTCCCTTCACTGCCTCCAACTTCTCTTGCAGTGATCATGCCAAACATTGCTGTAATGTATAGGGCCAAGCAAATTATTTCTGAAGCAGAATTATTAAACTCTGATCTTGCTTAATCCCTGTGTAAACATTTGAGGCAGAAAAATATGCTTTAATCTAGTTTCAGTTCTACGTTGTTTTGCAGAATAATCTGTAAATAATTCAGTTTCCAGATGCTAAGTGTTATTGAGGTTTTACGATAGGACTAAAGCAAATCAGACAAAGATGCGTTTCATTTAGTAGGGTGTGTGTTTGTTTTTTAAATGGAGGCTTTGGGAAAAGAGTGTGGCACCACTGCTGCTAAAATATAGAGGAACCATCTTCTATTCAGACCACCTGCCTCCTGTATTTTGAAATATAAGCTTTGTTCCATCAGAAGCAGCAGCTGGCACTTATCAATGCCATGTTATTTTATGTCCATAGCTAAAGTAGTTTCAGTGGTGCCACCTTTAAACAACCTTTTGCAGCCGGGAAAGGACAAGCATAGAATAGTGCAGTTCCAGTAATGGAAAAGCAGTGCTCTACGCTTGTCCTTTCACAGCATCTGATGCAGCATCTGTCCTTTAATCAGCTTATGCTCTCTGTGTGTGGTAGATAGTTTATAAAGTGCAAGTCGACCCTGCCTTCTGCCTAGCTTCAGACTAACACAGATAACTAGTGTACCTCATTATTTTTTATGCCAGGCTTAAAAAAAATCCCATTATTTCTCCCTGGCCTTTTGCTGCTGCCCACCTTGACATTGCCCAAGGTGGGAGAGATGTTGGACAAACTTTCCAGCATCTAGTGCCCTTCATCAGGTCCTGGCTGGATCTCTGGTGCACTAAAATCCAGATGCACTATCCCACCATGTCCTTCAAGTATGGGATCATCTTTCCTGCCTAGATTTCTCTTTCCAAACTCCTGAAGCACTTCATGTTGCATTCATGACTCGTACATCTTCAGGCGTCTAAGTCTGATGTATGATGCTCTCTCCCATGTAGTTTCATCAGACCATCACACTAAATTCAAGGAGAATTCCACTCCAGAGACCAAACTTTGGCACCACCAAGGAAACTAGAATGAAACTATGCCTGCAAAAACAAACAGACAAAAAAAACACTTCCTACAATGCGCCTCTTGGATTTCAGAGTCTATTGGGAGAAGAGAATCCTGATCCCAGCAAAGTCAGCTGGCAAAACTATTGACTTTAGATACGGCCACAATTTCATTTCAGGCTTCTAAAATAAACCAGGATCATTCTGTTGTTGTGCTGCCCCAATCTCCATCACCTTCCTCTTTGCATTTTGTTTTGGTAACACGGTAGTTCAGACCTCATTGAACATTTAGGCATAAACCAAAAAGATTTTTTTCCTACTTCTCTTGTGTGTAACTTCAATTCAGTAGATGTATACCTCCTTCTTCCATTGTTCCCTCTTGTAGGAAATGCCTACAGGCCCCTCACTGCACATATTGCACATTCTTGCTTCCAGCTCTTCTTCTTTTAGGTATGGCCTCGTATTAAGAAGCATTGAGCCCTGCAGCTCCCATGATTCTAGCTATTGTTTAAAATAATTTGAAACTTAAATGCTTTATTTAAAACATTCACTATAGCCCTCCTCCCTTCAAAGCAAGGAAATGCATGGGGAGGCTTCATTATTATTATGTGTATTTTTCAGTTCAAGCCTGGAGCTCCTACCCGATGTTCAGTATGGATTTGGGCTGCCATTTTACCCCCAGTATGAAGGACAATTTACTCTGGAAGAAAAAAGCCTTTCCTTAAAAATAATGGAGTATATAGCCAACTTTGTGAAATCTGGGTAAGTTACTTTAATTATATTATAATTTAATTATATTCAATTTTGAGGATTGAGAGGTATATCATAAAAAGCCAAGTTAAGGCAGAAGATGCCTTTATTCGAGTAATCCCTGTCCACCTAGGCAAGGCTTTGACCATTTGTGTTTGAAGGATGTGGCCAAATTTTCAAACCTAAAATTCTGGCACATACAAATTCCATTGAAAAGAAAAAAGGAGCTCCAGCTGTCATGACATAGTTTATAGAGCTTTATTTAGGTAACTGTGTCTGAACATTGTGATCTCAAGTTCTTGTTCAGAACAATGGGAAAACCACAGGCAGATGTGGGATAACCTTTACTACACTGCCTGGCAAATAACCCCCGACGCTAGTCTAATGAATTATGTCCATGTATAATGGCTAGCGCTAGATCCAAATGAGGGCGTCCACTTGGAAACTATAGCTTTATATGTCCAAAGATTGTTTTGATTCTTAACTCCTGCTGAGGTGGCTGACGAGCGTGCTAGCTCTGATGGTATTTGTGTGATGAGTGCCTAGCCATTAGGAACTGAACACAGGCCAACAAACCATTGTCAGAAGATAATGGTTACAATTTCTATCAGTCTGGGATGAATTTGAACTAGAGAACCAGAAGTGAAAAGTACTATTTCTGCATTCCCTAGAGCCGCCAGCCAATTCTCTTCCTTCCCAATGACGTTTAATAAGCCAATAATGTTTCATGCCATTGTTTTGTTACAATCATTTCTATTTCTTTTTGTTCAGAGATCCAAATTACCCTCGTAGCTTCTCAAGTAAACTCACAAGGTCTGTGTCCATATGGCCCATGTTCCTGCCACATGCTAACGGCGATAACTACAAGGAGTTCACTGTTTCCTTACCGAACCGCAAAGGATTGAAAAAAGCAGAATGTTCTTTCTGGTCTGATTATATTGAAACACTCAAAGAATCTACAGGTAAGCAGACAATATTTTGTCGTTTTGTAAGAGACAGAGTGTCATCATAAAGTCTTCCCAGTCATGTCAAACCTTAACACCATGACAACAGCAGTCTTGCTGCACAAATTGCTGCCTGCCCCCATAAGAAGAAAAATCTCTGCCCAGATTAGTTATGGAAAACATAGCCCCAGATTAGTTATGGAAAACGTAGCCCTCCATATGACTGCTCTTTAGTTAGTCTATAAGGTGCATCTCTACCTTGCCTTCTGCTGTTTTCAGTCATAAGGTGGATGTTGTCTAAAGACAAAGGCTCATCATACCTGATTATGCAATACTGCCACTTTTAACTAATGAGAAGTGCTCAGATACTGAAGTGTTGATAACCCAATAGGTTGTGAGTGCATAGGTAAACTGTAGAGGCAGAAGCATAGATGAAGGAACCTTTCTCTTCAGTAAGGTTGCAACAAGACTGCTTAGCATGTAGAACCCAGAGCATGTACACATCCTCCTTGTGCTCCCAAGTACAAATTGTATGCATAGTAGCATCCTTTGTGGCTGGGCAGGCACCCTGTAAGTCTTCATGTTTTCATGCAAGAGCATAAAAGCCAGAGCAGCTGTGACCTTGTCCCTCCTATCACTCATGTCTGTGCAAACAAAAATGGTATGCATTACAATGATGATCCTCTGACTCATTATTCGGGTGACCAAATCCTTCCTTTGTTAACTAATTTGGTAGCATTAAAGTGATGTTGTAGCCATATATTCCAGGAATTATGACACTGGCAAAGATTTCTTAGGGTGATATTCTTTATTGGACCAACTGCATAGTTAGGATAGAGTTTTTCCACCTCCTGGTTCTGTCTATGCTACAATTCTCTGAGCTTGAAGAAATAGTCCTATACATGACCTATCCTAAAAGACTTGTACTGGCGAAGACATTTAACCAGGATTCATGATCTTAACACTATTTTTAAAAGCATCTGATTGAATATGGACCATCTCTCCAATCTATCCAAGTAATTCTGGATTCTAGCTTCCAGAATCAAACCTCCAGGATATAGGATTATATGGAACAATTTATCTGCATGTATTTAAAATTATGGGCAGATAGATGTAATAATCATGAGACATTACATTGCTGTAGCAACAAGCTACTGTGCTGTAGCTCATTGCTATGGTGGCATAACATTGCCAGGCATGAAGTGTGACACCAATGCTACTGTGCAGTAGCAATGCGCTACTGCGCAGTAGGTCATTGCTACTGCGCAGTAGCAGCTAAAAATAGCCATGTGGCAACGGGACTGCACGGTAGCTTGCCTAAGCAAGTACTAAATGACTGTGTAGTAACAAATGCACAGTCTGCTGCATGTGTAGATATGCCCACTGATTAGCAAACTATGTATGGAGGGGACAGTTGAGTTAGGATTAGGCAGGCCATAATGTTTAAAAAGTTTTGGGTTTGACCAAACTTTCCCAGGACTGATTTTCATTGTAAACCTAGAGGCAGCTTTGATGTTTGGGTTCCTGGTTGTTTGGTGTTCCTCAAAACCAGAAGTGAAACTAGTGGCCATAAAGGAAAAAATTGTGGAATGCTTATGGATATATAGACATCTGTATTGCACTCTAGGGTGGGCTGCATTACAGAATACTGAGCTCATCCCCAGAAGCAGGATAGGTGGAATGCAGACATTCAAAAAGCCTGAGTCTGAATTGATTCAATATTTGCAGGTTAGTCTAACCTGGCTAGGCTGAACCAGTTTGTAACTGTACAGACATCCCCTCTCGACTGAGGAAATTCAGGCACATGCCTGCAGTGGCTTGGGCTAGAAGCTGGGGGATGCTAAGCTGCCCTCCCTTCCCTTCCACAGGGCTGAGCTGAGGAGGGCATGGCCAGGCCCTATTAGGGCACTCTGATTAGGGAAGGGTTCCCTCCCACCCCTTCTTGATAACAGAGCATTTATCAGCTCTGTTATCATCATTTAGCACCCCATCAGGAAACAAAGCCTCTCTCATTGGTTCAAACTCTTCTTAAACAACTTTTTCCAGGGAATGGAGCATTCCAAGGAGGGCCATAACCAGGTACCTGTTAATTAGCTCCAAAAAGCCCTAAGCTGACACTGTCATGTCTGCCTTACACAGACACCTCTTAGCATTAGGTAGCATAACACATGCTGGCTACCGTTCTTGCTGTGGGAGAGAGGAAGGAGGGATCCCTGCTTGAGCAGCAAGTGGTGCTGGGGGTCGAGGGATGGGGCAGGGTAAGCCAGGCAGACCCTGCTGTGCCTGCAAGTCTCTGCTGAAGCTCCAGCCAGGGAGCAGAGGGAAGGGGCCAGCCCTGCTGTGGATCAGAGTGCTCCACCCAGCCCAGAGAGCATGCTGGGATGCTGGGGCAGTCTGATTTAACTTAAACCAGCAAGGAGTCTGGGACAGACATTACATAAACCGGTTTGACCCAAATCAGTTAAGTCTGATACTACATTTAACCAGGTTTATCTCAAACCAGTTTCAGCCATTTTAAGACTGGCTTATGTGCACTGAACATCTGTTCTGTTACAGGTTTAAACCAGTTTCATAGATTCATAGATGTTAGGGTCGGAAGGGACCTCAATAGATCATCGAGTCCGACCCCTGCATAAGCAGGAAAGAGTGCTGGGTCTAGCCCCCAGCTAGATACTCATCTAACCTCCTCTTGAAGACCCCCAGGGTAGGGGAGAGCACCACCTCCCTTGGGAGCCCGTTCCAGACCCTGGCCACTCGAACTGTGAAGAAGTTCTTCCTAATGTCCAATCTAAATCTGCTCTCTGCTAGCTTGTGGCCATTATTAATGATCACTTAAACCGGTTTATGTCTATTGTCTGTCCCTAGCCATATTGGCCTGCCACACAAACATATTCTGGTTAAGCTACATGAAATGTAAACACACAACCAAACCAAGCCCTCCAGTGACCTCTGCTTGGACAGTATCCTGGATGCAAACTCCATCTGTGAAACAAGGTTGCAGACAGTAAGCCACTGACTTGCTGGAAATTAAATTATACATTCCAGGGACAGTTATTTAAAATATGTTAGTATCCTGGTCATTCATTTAGCATTAATTGAGCTGCCATTTCTTTAATGCTACTTGGGGCTACTAAATGAAAATTGGCTGCCTTCAATGTTTACAGATGTATAAAAATGTTCTTGTTAAACTGTCGTTAATAAAGCATCTTACTCTCATCTCAGCCTGCAGTGTTCAAATGCTGCATCAATAAAAATGGTATGTTTATTTTAATTTTTTCTATATTCTGGTTTCAGGCAAAACAGCTAATGGACAGCAATCTACTGAAAGCAGCCTGGGTCAAGAATCAAGTGTAAGGGTTAATTCTCAAGACACACCCAGCCAATCAGGGGAAGACAAAGTGGCTTATAGCAAATAGAATATTATGCTGAAGTGTAGATTGGTTGATCTGTGCAGCTGTGTCACACACACAGGTACAGTCGCTTCCATTATTGTAACATTTTTAGGATCTTGAACAAGCTACCAGCAGCCTTCAGCAAACTTCCTCATTCAGTTTAACTTTGCATCCGGCTAAGTAAAATACTCAGAAAGAGTCAAGCATAATAATCTATCGGCTATCCTTTTAGACTAAAATAAACTGTACTTTACACTGTAAGGACATTTCTCAATAAAACTGCAATAAAAAAAAAGACCTGAGTTTGTTGCTTGCAATCATGAAAAAGGCTATGCTGCTGTCATGGCATCCTCTACCTCAGAGATTCTCAACCAGGGTGCCATAGCACCCAGGTGTGCCTGCAGATCCTTTCAAAGGCACCACACAATCTTAGCACTGTTAGGTTTACAAGCACGATTCACTAGATAAATCCAAATATTTCTAACAGAAACCCATAGCTGTGGTCTTTCTCAGTTCTTTGCAACAGAAAAACCGTTCTATTCTATTTTTGTTGTCAAGAAAAAGAAAACTAAGAACTGGCATTATCTTGGAAGTGACTCAAGTTTATCCAGGGGTGATTCACAGGTTCGCAGAAGTTTAGGGCTGGAAGGGACCTCGTGAGATCATTGGGTCCAGCCCCCGGGCTCTGGGCAGGAAAGACTGCTGGGGGCAAATAATCTCAGCAAAGTTTTTGTCCAGTCTCCTTTTGAACATCTCCAGGGTAGGTGTCTCAAGCAACAGACTAGGAGCACCGCTCAAGCACCATGCCCGCGGGGAGTCTCTTCCAGAGTTTGGTCACATGAACCAGGTGCCACGAGTCTAAAAAGGTTGGGACCCATGCTCTACATGAACAGCATTTGCCCTCAACCACTGAGGGGTCTGTGAGCAAAGTTAAACTTTCCTGCCTAGAGGTGTGAACAGACTTAACACTTACACTGGTTAAATGCGGTTAAAATCTCAAGTGTCCAGGTGTGCCAACCAGTTTAGGATGGTTTAAACCTCCTGAACTATTTCAGAAGTATACCTGGATAATCAGGTGGAGCTTTCCATGACTCGTGCCTGGTTGGACCTCTAGGCATCCCACGCTGTACCACTCCTGACCCCCACACCAATACCCACACAATACGTAGCCAGAACTCTGACTGCAGCTTCCCTGGCCGGGGGCAGCTCTCAGCCACTTTTAAAAAGCAGGCCGGTTCCCTTCCACTGGTGGCAGCTGACCAGGATTCTAGAAATTAGGGGTTTATTTGGGGTGGGAGATGGCCAGGTGAGGGGAGGAGCTGCCTGGAGCCCTGCTTCTGTGTGCCTGGGAGGCTGTCCAAGTTGTCCAGTGCCACCAATGCAATAACACTGACCAGCTCTTTAAGCAGAGAGAGGTAGCAAGCCATGTTCATCTGAAGTCAGGCAGAAGGCAGAGTAGAGATGCACCATATAGACTAACAAAATAAGATACGTAGCAAACACAAGCTTTTGTGAACTTGAGTTCATTTGGTCAAATGCTGTGCAAGGACAGCACCGAGCAGGGTATCACGTGGAGCGAGTGATTTGAATTTAGAAGCCGGGGAAAGAGGAGGTAGAGGAAGGGGGCAGGGGGACAGTGGTGGGAGAAGCAAACAAGCAAAGAACCCATAGGAACAAAGGAGACAAAAAAGCTGATCCAGGTAATAGGGTACGAATCCATAGTCCCCGTCTAAACCTTACTTGATACGTTCTAGTCTGTGGATAATTTCTTGATCCGCAGTTTCTGGTTCAAACTGGTTTTTAAAATGTTGTTGCCTGAGAAGAGCAATCTTGAGGTCAATGGAGAGTCCAGCAAGGCGGAAATGCTCTGCCACAGGCCTCTGTCTTTTTTGCAGATGATGTGTTCATGCATTCTTGCACTGCGAGATCACCCTGTCTGGCCAATGTAGAGAGCAGACAGACATTATAAGCAGACAAGGGCGCATATGATGTTGCTCAAGTCTTAGGTAAATGAACCTCAAACATTGTACTCCTTGTCATTTGGTCTGGTGATTATTTGTTCTGTATTGATTTGAGAGCACAGCAGGCACTTGGATCCATTGCAAGGCCTGGTGGTTTGATGAGGACAGGAGTTAATCTGTTGCTTGAGAGGTGTTGTTTGAGGTTGGGGGGCCTGTCATTGGGATTTGTCCCCAAAGCCTGCTTCAGAATGGTCATCCTTTTTCAGGAGGGGTTGGAGGCCATTAATGATGTGCCTTAGGATGCTCAAGCTGGGAGCTGTAGGTGACAACCAGAGGGATTCTGTTGTCCCTGTCCCAGGGCTGGTACTGTACCAGTTTGGAGCAAGGTCCAATTCTGGCTTTGTTGATTTGAGTGGCTACAGTTTGGGAATATAATTGTAATTTTAGGAATCCTTGCTCCAGATCCTTAAGGTGTTCATCTTAGTTGGTGGGATCGGAGCAGATACGGTTGTAATGTGCAGCTTGGCTGTAGACGATGGATCTAGTTGTATGCTTCGAGTAAAAGCTGGTAGCATGAAAATATCTGTAGTGGTCGATTTGGTTTCTGATACAGTGTGTTGGCAATGTGGCCATTGAAAAAAGCAGCAGAAAGCTGCCCCTTGAGCCCCCAACCTCCCAGCGCAGTGGTCCAGGCAGCTTCCCCGTCCTACACACTCACAAGGGCACTCCCACTTAGGGAGTAAGCGCACCGCCACACAGGTTTGGTCAAGTGCAGGAATGGGTCTTTGTTGAACTCCGTGAGCATTGAGTTGAGCAGTCACCACCATCCCCTGGTGGTGGTTCAACAGCACCGCAGTGCCTAAAAGGGGAAGGCCATACTTTGAACCCTTCACAGCTTCAGTGCAGACACCTACCCACTTGACCCGGACAACTGTGAACCAGTTTCCAGCTGGTGACAGTCATGGAACAGTTTACATGTTATGTCTGTCTGCACCCTAGGTATCACCTCTGCCTATGTTTTGGGGGTTTTTTTGGTTTTTTTCTTTGGTACACACAGTGCCAATAGTACTGGGAGCCTCGTGTGGTACATTGTAGATAAGCAAGAAACTCTGGAGTGGCAAACAGGAAAGCTATCAAAATGAAGGAGACTCCAACAAAAATGAAGGACTGCACTACTGCTGGAGCGGTTCTGAGTTTGTGTGGGATCCAAGAGGTATATGCACAGGAATGTGCAACTAATATAGCGTGCTGTCTTGCTGGAAGCTGGGAGTGAAATCAAGGCCTCATGGAAGTTGGTGGCAAAATTCCCATTGATTTCACTAGGCCCAGATTTCTCCAAGGGTGTTGAAATGAATCGGTAATAAAACAGCCCAGATTTGCTTTGCTGGCCGGGGCCTTTGGCCAGTGAACGCACAGCTAGAGCCAGCTGTATGAATTCAGGTTTCCAAAGATCTAATACAGTTAGGACAACAATTTGCTAAAGGATACTCCTGGAGCTGGTATTCACATCCTGCTCCATAAACAATTGCAAGATTAACAGAAGAATCGAAAGGTTTATTGCCTCATTAAATAAGAAAAAAATACAAACCTAAGGAAATGAGATCATAGTTTCTCTCTGTATTGTTTTATATAGGGAAATTAAATCATAGCAGCTTAGAACATTAAAAAGATGGCTTCCCAGATCTTGGTTTTCCTTACCCAAGTTCACTGTTAGCAGTAATTATGGAGATGTCTGGAGCAACTCCAAGATATTTTTCTCTTAGATCCCGATGCCTGAAATGTATCACCTTATGTTTCAATTGTTGAATTTTTTAAACTCAAGTTTTAGCATTTTTAATTATGGGAGTCCGTATGTACAGTGGGTGGGAGTGGGAAGGTGGGGACATACAAAAAGAGTTGAGATGATGTAGGGCTGAGTTGCAGGAAGTCACTAGTAGGTCCAGGACCTCTCATCACAACACATGATTTTAAATGAAGTGGATCTTCCCAGCTCTATCACAGGGTCACCATGACTACAAATTTCCCTTTTCATGTTTGATGTGACTCTGAATATCACAGATTCCTGGACTTGGTACTGTGCTGCAAGCTCTTTATTAGACAATATCAGCAAACCAACAATCCTTTTCTTTTCTTCTTCTACTCATCTGAAAGTCTTTCAGCCAGGTTTAGTTCTCTACAGTGGTTCTTTTACCTGTCATGCTAGAGACATGGGGGGCATCTTCTTCCCAGGTCAGCTTTCCTCGCTTGCCTCCCCAAACTTTATGGTTCTCAAAATATATACATTGTATAGACACCTGGGAAATTCCCGTGGGGCACCAGTGTTTTGGGGACCACTGTGTTAAGAGAACTGGCTTAGTATGCATGCAGTACAGTGCCATAGCAAGACTCAGCTCATCACATGAGGAAGCAGTGGTCCTAGGGAATGATTTCAGTTGACAATTAAGCACTATATTCCATAATACCTAACTAAAAGGGAAAGATTAGAAGGAAATCTCATAGACACCAGAGCAGCCAAGCTAATAAAGCAGAAATACATTCTTAATGCAAACAGTTATGTTCTTTCTACATTACATATGTTTGCTTAACCCATTTCATAGTCTTGTTTTGGAAAGGACAGTTCTCCTAAACATAACCCGAACTTCTTTATAAAATCAAAAGCAACTAATAAAAACATACAGAACCACACATTCAGTCCAGTCCAGAAAGAAAATGTAATATAATGCTCACTGAAGCTGTGCTCTCATGCACTGCATACCACAATAAACCCTTGCTGTCCAGCACTGTACAAACACAATGGACAAAAGTAATATGTTCGTTAAAGAACGTCACCATTACACCTTTACTTTTCATTCCATCCAGGAAGAGCACACACCAACTGCTGAAGCTTCCTTAGCCTGACGAAGGGTTTTTGAACCCAAAAGCTTGCTTAATAACTATTCTCCAACCATTTGGGTTGGTCTAATAAAAGATATCAAATTCACCCAAGGAACCTTGTCTGACCATTACACCCAGGAATTTGAGCACTAATCGGCTTCATATGTAGCTAGTTACCACAGAACAAATATAGTAGGTTCCACTAATGAGTCAGGTTTTGTGCACAAGTTGGTAAGTCGTGTTTTCCCCACCATGTGCCCAACTCTGGTCCAAGCCAGAAGATTGCCCTAGGGCCCTCTGATTTGGGGGGAGGTTTGGATTAGATATGAACACCACAGCTTGACCTCTGCCCCTCCTACTGACAATTGCATCCTGTATGTATGGTGTGCATGTATGGGTTCATGCCTCCTGATGCAACAGGCTCCACCATCAGTTTGGCAGAAAGACCAGTTTCAAGTCTTGCATTTTGTAAAAATGCCGTGACTTCATTAGAGGCAAAATACCCAAAGAGCACTCCGTTACACTGGTTGCAGCAAACCAGTCCTGACTATCAATCTCCCTATCCTCCATGACCCCACACACTCATCTTCAGGGTCTTCTCAGCCTGGCAAACCTTGACATGCCCCACTGTTCTTTCACCCACTTCTACACCCATTTCATCCCTCCATACCCCTAATCCTGTCTGCACCCATGCCTCCCTTCTGCCTCCTGGCCCCTCACCCTTCTGAGACCTGGGAGTGTGGTTCCATGGCACTTCTCCATGCACTCCCTCCCTTCTCCCTGTGCGGGCAGACTCCCGATCCCGCCTGGATCGCCATGTGCGAGCTCTCTCCCGATCCTATCTGGGTCGCCATGTGCAAGCCGGGGCGAGCCGGGGACCCGTCTTTGTGTGTACACAGGCTGTGGCCGGTAGCCCGGGTACATGGGGTTGGAAAAGACCGTGGTGCGGTATGACACGCTCTAGCTAGAATCAGTCACGGAGGCGTAATGGTTGATTGAAAAGATTATTTACTTACACCCAAGGTGGTCGCGGTGTAGGCTGGTCAGCTTTCCAGGCTCAGCTCCGATTGAGTTCTCGGTGGAGGACTCTAATAGACTCGGTTCCTTGACCCCGGAGTGAATCGGGCTCCGCGGGGTTCAAGAATTCGTTCCCACGGAGCAGCTGTATCTCCGTGAGTGTTACTCGGTTCCCAGGTCCCCCGGAGCTGTTAAGACTCCGTGGGTTCGACAATGGGGTCCTTAGGATAGGGATACGTCTGGGCTGCGATCGGCAATGGGGAGAGGCTAGAGGTTAGTTGCCTCGGAGTCGTTAAGGCTCCGAGGGGACGGTAAATAAGTCCCGCGGAGTTCTTGAAGCTCTGTGTGTTCGACAAATTAAACCTCTGTTGCCCTCTTAAGGAAAAAGCTGGGTTCGAAGGGATCAGCAGCGCTTAGAGATCCTCACGCTCCTTTCCCGAACTCCACGTGCTTTCTCTCTCTCCGATTTGGGCGGAAACCACCCAAGCCTTTTGTACGGCTAGCAAGCCAATAGCTAGCCGCCACGTGTGCTTACATTAAGACTGGCCAATAATGTGGTGCGAATCCTAATACAAATGGCAGTGACTCCTTGCATCGCGCATTGCTATAATGCAAAAGAAATGCACTATGCAAAGAAAGCTACAGAACTGGCGGGAAATACTCTCCTGCACGCGGGTTCTCTGTTGCAGCAGAACACTCCATCGTGCAAAAGAGCTGCAATTTGGCGGGAACATGATTTAGCGATGCCGAAGCACACTCAAATAAAAAAAAACACAACTTTGGGTTGTGACACTCCCCACAATACTCATCTATAGTCTCCCTTTCTGTTTTCCTTCCTGAATTCCTGACTCCACCCTCTTTTGAAGTCAAGGGGATCATTACCGTGGATGTACATGTCAGCAAAATGGCTCTATTGTCTCTAGTCTTATATAAGCTACATGAGACGCTTTACTGCAGAGTTGACTAATTAGCTCCACTGTAAGGTGTCACTGTCTACACGTGTGTCCCTATTAGGCTCTGGCCTCGTACACTAATTAACTCTGCTGTAGGATAGTACTGCTCAACACAAGTACTATCCTATGGTGGAGTTATTTACTCTGCCACAACACACATGTAGATGGTGACGGGGCTGGCTGGGGCATGAGGGTGCTGCAGTGTGGGGGCTGCCTACTGGCTAGCCCTTCGTTGTAGCACCTTGTGCCCCAACCAGCCTCTCCGTGGCACGTCGAGCTGAGCTGGCAGGCTCATGTCTTGGACCCCCTGCCAGCTGGGGCTGCACCATCCTGGTTCAGTGTGCTACGGTCCTGGGCATGCATGTAAATGCTGCACCTGGGAGCAATAAACTCTGGCGTGAGGTGTGTTGGCATTTATTGTGTTACATTAGTACACATGTAGATGTTCCCAGTATGTCACATTATTCTTGCTGTGGGCCTGACTTCACCCTGATTCATGGAACAGGAATTAACTCCACAAACAGCTCTATTCCATGTGCCTAGAAATGGGAGCATCTGACCCTATGCAAATTATCAGGTATTAATTTGAAATGGAAGAGTTATGTTCATGATTTTAGATTAAACAATATACAGGAACCTATTGATAGATGAAGCATACAATTGATTGAAACTGAAAACTCCTGTGTAACCTAAAAATATCACCTCCCAGTTGGCACCAATTCTAAAAGATTTAATCTGGAGAACATGTTTGCCAGGAAGTTATTGCTTTTGAATGTATCATGTTTGGTAGTATTTGCATTTTAAGTTTTGCATGTTGTGGTTTCTTGTGATACATTTGTATGCAGGATGCTAAGAACAAGAAAAATGTTATATTAGGAAAGATTCGATTCTATCGTAGAATTATATCATGGGAAAATAGGGCTGGGAGGGACCTCCAGAGGTTATCCAGTCCACCCCCCTGCCTGAGGGAGGATCATCCCTATTCAAACCACCCTATACATATCCTTGTCTAACCTAGTATTAAAACTACACAATCAACCCTGACACAGCCACAAGATATAGCACCCCAACATGCCATGAGTAAAGCAGGGAGGACATAGTGGCCAATGTCCTACCCTTGCAAAGGTTGCTAAAATAAACTCAGAGATGCCAGGAAGATTTCCACACCCCTGCTACAGAGGAAGGGAAAACCCCCCACAGTCCGCACCAGTCTGACTATGGTGCGGTTTCCTTTCCCTGGGCTAAAGCATCTTTAACAGCTTTCCCAGCAACACAGGGCTGGATGACCCAGTTCTATGACCCACCTCCCGTTAATGCAAGCAACCATGCTCTATCATTGCGTTAATAAATGTATGATGCTCCCTTTTTTGTTTTAGCCACGTTCCACTGTATCATAAACAGGATCTAAATACTTTGCAATCCTCCCGAGTAAATTATGTAGCAGGGATGTATGTGGCAATAACTGTGGATTAATCTGCCATTGCGCCATCCTATAGGCAACAAAATTAAAATTAAAATCATAGAGCAGCCTCAACATCAATCTTCCTGCACCTGGTGCTCGTCTGCGGACCCAGTGTAATAGCAAAGATAATAATAATAAGAAAAAAGATTTAAGACTCAGGCAGAGACAGAACCCAGTTAAAAACCCGTGTGTTAAGAGATTATCCAACATCCTCATCCTGGTCTAGGTCCATTGCGTTGGTTTTATCGAGACCCAGATGCCCCTAATCGCTGAGCAATATAAGCTTAGCTTGTCTGTAGCAGCACTTGGCCATGATGATGTGAGCTCCAGCTCCTGATTTAGTAAACGCTCCCCTCCAAAACTTTTAGAAAACACCCTTCATGCCAGTAGTGCCAAGACGGCAGACATCAGCTGATGTGCAGCCGTGGAGCGTTTAAAGGTGGTTTAAGTTTTTTGTCAAGGCCTCTGCCAGATGGCTTACTCAGGAGCTTAAGAGCCCGGGTGTGGAAAATACCACATTTCACAGCATAGTCTGCGAAAGCTGGTATTTATTAGGGTTTTAGCCATATCTCCCCTTCCCCTCTTTCTGGTTGCTGTTTCTTATGCCTTCCACTACCATGCTGAGAGATGGTGCTGCTTAAGAACTAACCTGGCCATCTCGTACATGATCAATCTAGGGTGGAGGATCAAAGGAAGTTAAATGTCCACATCAGCCTAGCAACACATTTTTCCAGTGCAGTGAAGGGACACCCATTACTGTAGACCAGGGGTGTCAAGCATGCAGCCCACAGGCTGGATCTGGCTCATGGAGCCCCATAATCCGACCCGTGGTGCTATCCCTTCTGCTGCATCAGACCATCCCCATGCACACTGCCCGGGACGTGCACCCCCATGCTCCTTGCTCCGGCTGGGTCCTAGTCTGCGCTGCTCATGGCCCCTCCTCAGGCTGGTCCCAGAACACCCCTGGGTGAGTGCTGCCTCTGCTGGATCAGCATGCGGGCACCGGGAGGAGGGAAAGTGGTGGGGGGGACATAGTTCATGGGCCTGATCTGGCCTGTGGACCAGCTCGTCCAGCCCACAGTGCCAGGTGAGTTGGACACCCCTGCTGTAGACAGTAGCACATAATGGAGCAATGGGTAGCAGCGTATTAATTAGACATTTTTGACTCCCCAGCCTAAGTGACAAGCAACCCATTTCCATCCGGTCAGCTAGAGGAGAGTCTGGATTGATGCTTAAACCCACGCTTGTAGAGTCATCGGGAGATGCCTCACGTGCTCTTCCACCACCACCCTTGCCTTCAGAGTTGTTCTAGGTACAACCCTGGCTTCTAGGTAGAACAGCTCTGAAGGCAAAGCAGCAACACTTGCAGTATCAGATCCATTTGGTCATGGCATCCCATCCAGCCAGGGCTATGTGGGCCTAAAGCTTACAGCTGAGAGTTTCAAAGCTGAATAATGGATTTGTATGTCGGGTTCATGCTAAATTTAAAGGAGGGAACTGAGCATCCTGGTTGGCTTTGCAGACCCCACCCTGCAGCTGTGCAGTGAGTGGTCTGCGTTGAGTGATTAGAGGCTATCACGTTCCCATTCTTAGCAGACGGTTGTGCATGGTGAAAAGCACCAGAGCTTTTGGCATCAGCAGCCATCCCTGTCCATCTGCAGAGTGCCGTCATCTACTTAACCCGTTCTGTGCCTGTTGTGGACGGAGAACCGCAGCTTCCAGGCAAGGACGCTCCAGTCAATGCCGTTCCAAACCAGCAGCACATATGTAATTATGAATTTAGATCTAACCATTGCATAGTCACAAGAGTGGAGTAGAAGGGCGGTGAATCCCCCACCACAGGCGTGTGACTTCAGAGCCGCAGTGTAGAAGGGGGAAGTAGAAACACAGGCGTTGGACCAACGGGGCAAGCTAGCTGGTGCAGTGGCAGCCAAGAAGGGAGAGCTGCATTGACAAGGCCAGAATGGGGAAGGGTGGAGGGAGCGAGCCGGGAAATACAGGGAGAGATATGATCACTGGTAGTTGGTGCGTGCGGCGATTAAGAGTTTAGAAGATAATGAAGTTAATTCTCCAGTGAACACAGCTGTAGGTGGGGCAGTGCATTCATAACGGAGGTAGGCCAGAGATACACGAGTAGGTTTTTAAGCCGCTCCGTTATTCAAGATGGTTCTTTTCAGTGCGAGTCCGTGTCTGAGTCCTAGCTGCAGTGACATAAGGATGTACAGGCAGGTGCTTTTGGCACCTCCAGGATTTCTCAGTAGTAGCTTGCGATGCTGACCTGCTTTGTTCTGGACAGAGGAAATAGGAGAATATTTTACTTCCAGAGCCATTGAGCGATATGTCTTCTACGTGGCATGGGAGGTGCCACGTGGGAAGTGAACAGAGCACAGAGAATTGAGGCAACTGGTTCCTTATTCTTTTCAGGAGGGCTCCCGAGCCCTTGAGCTAAGAAAGAAGGCCCCACAGCATCTTCTTCCCCAAAGCCCAGGGGACCAAGGGCTTAGGGCCCTAAATTCTTTTGAAATGAATGGGAATTAAGTGCCTAGATAATTATCTTGGTGGATCTGGACATCTGGCTTGTTCGTACAGCTCCTCTGGGATAACAGGCCTCCTATAACTGGAAATGTCTCTTATTCTGCTGGCATAAATGATGCAGATACAAATCACCACTTTACAGTGCTATGGAAAGAGGGTGCTACAGACTGTGACTCAGATCATCTGCGCTGCTTTTAACTCAGCCTTCACTGTGCAGCAGGGGAAAGGACGTGTTCACCGTGACTCTAGTGTTGAAGGTACCTGGTACCACAAGACCTTTGTGAACACAGGAATAAAACTGAACCAAGTCAGCCCAGCGGACTTCCCTGAAGTCTTTAAAAAGCTTTGTCTGAATATTTCTGTTTGTGGGACCAAATGAATGCACCCACCTGGCCTAACTTCAACGGGAAGTGTTGCCCCCTGTGCCCATCCCACCAGGACGTGACATGCACAAGCAGCCTCCCCCTACACTGTTGTAACCCCACTTTCCACTTGCTGGCCCCAAATAAACGTGACTAAATGAATCCATTAAACTTGCCATCATTTTCTCTCTGCATAATTCTGGGCCAGCTCTTCCGCTGGGGCACGAACGGACAGAGCATTTGGAGTCAATGGCACTTATACTGATTGACATTAACTCCCTCTTGTAGCTTGAGGAGTCACTTGGAGAAGTCAGTTTTCATGAAAAACATCCATGCTGGAATCCAGGTCCCATTAACCTCATGTTCCCCTTGTAAATATTTTAGTGGGATAAAAATAGAGCATGCAGACTATATTTAGCTGTCATTAGGGCGCTCTCTAGTACACCGAGCTCGCCGGATGACATTTCCCCCCCAGGTGCGACTCATGGAAATCAGGAGGAATGTGCTGGTCTTCCTGGAAGGCTAAATTTAGAGTCAGCCTTTCACCAAAATTGCCAGAGCCGTGCCATGGGCTCTACTAGGAACAGGAGTGGGTGGATTTATGTGAGTTCCCCTTTTTAGTCTCTTTCATGTGAGATTTGGCTTTGCATCACTTCTTTCTGGTCCTCCGTGTCTGACAAAACCATTTCTAGCTGCCGAAGGGGCTGGAGCAATGAGGTCCAGTCTGTCCGCTCCGCACAACCAGCTCCACCGCCGTGGCTCCCTGGCAGCTCTCCCCCTGGCCGTGGGTGGCTGCTGCGGGCTGTCTTCCCTGCGGTTGCTATTCTTCAGGTGTGTGTGGGAGCATTTCCTGCCTCTGCCAGTCTCTCCCATCTAATTGTTCTCTGTTCACAGGTGCCGCCTGCCTAACACCTTCCGTCCTGACTGCTTCATGTAAGCCCCTACGCAACAGATATTATTACTCAACCTTGGCTTCACGCTATGGGGGAGGAAGAAAGTTTTTATTCTCCGCATTTTACAGCTGTATAAATGGAGTCGGCTGGGCAGCGTGTATAGAGTAGTATATACCCCCTGGGCACAGCTCTACAGACTGCTTTAAGCTCCGGATGTCGCCCCTGCAGTTCCTGCTGGCTACCCCCATTTTCCTAGTTGAATCCTGCTTGTGTTTTTTGATGTGATTTTTCTCTCTCTCCTCCTCTTCTTCCTCCCTCTGCCTCACTGGGCCAGATCTGTAGTATTTCTTGGACGATGGAGGCTGGTTTCCAAGTACAAGTGCTGTTCAGGGAATAAGCAGGACCTGCTGGGAAAGTCAGCACAGCAGTCACCGTGCCACTCCCTTGCCGGGCTGTGTTCCCTGCATCAGACCAGGGCTGGGCCAGTGTAACTACAGTGGAAAAACCCTTCTCGTGAAGCTGTAGCTTGTATTGCCTTCGTGGATGCAGCTCATCTATCTTCCCAGGTATAACAGGCTTGATAGGCTTCCATTCTCACTGTGCCTATGCTAGGACTTTTACACGATGCCCCCTCCCCTCTTTCCAGCCAACAAGGTTATGGTAAAAAATATCAAGCATAGACTTGGCCTCAGCCTCTGGCTCCTGTGTCTCAATCAACACAAAGGCACAGCATTACAAAGTGCCCTGCTGCATGGCTGTGCATTGCTGTCCTGCTAAAGCTTGACCCTTGACAGCACGATGGTGGCTCCCCGTCCCCCGAGCCCAGCCCCCTCTGTCCTTGCTTTACCTCCCTGGTCCTGGCTGCGGTCTAGCCTCTCTGCATCTCTCAGGTGTTGCCTCTTCTCCCAGCCTCTCCTCCCCCAGCTCAGGTCCCATTTCTCCTTCCTAAGCCTGCACTTTGTACCTGCCCCCTTGGTCAGTGCCACTTCTGGGGATGGGGACTGCGTGTGCTGCTGCTGCAGTGGCATACACATGCATTGTGGGACAGTGCCTCTCCCTTTAATCCTCCATAAAGCAGACTGCAGAAAACAGCTCAGGAAACCCAGAAAACACCCCACTGTGGAGATGGCAGCCCAAGTACTTGCCTACCAGGCCCCAGGTGCTTGGAGTGGGCATCCTGCATCATTTGCAGCAGCTGTGGCAGAAGGTGATGGGCTACTGATGGCGGGGCAGACCTCTTCCCATTGCTCCATATAACTGGTAGTAGACTCGGATGCGGTTATTGGCCATTTTGGCCTGTGTAGTCTTGCTGCCTGTTGGCCACAGTAAATCCCCCCAGGACAATATTAAATAGCCCCAGGTCCTGTCTTGCAATCTTTGCTTACCAGGCAAGACTTTGCCACTCCGCTTCGGTTTGGGCTTCTGCATGGGGAGTTTGCAAGTCTTGCAGCTGTTTTGTTCCTCATGAAACCTCATCCACGTGTTACAGTGACTCGGACTGAAAAATAACATGGGGAACAGAAAACCCAAATGCCTCTTGGGCTTTTGAAAAGTGCTGACCTGGCCAGGAATTCAGCTGGGGAAGAAAAAGGTGGAAAGCCAGTGGCTATCGTGCTGTTGAAAGGCACTTTGGGGAGTGCCTGCTTGCATTTCTGAATGGGAAAGAAAACGGCACCCCTTTAAACTTTGCATCTCATGGATTTTGTCCTTGCAAAAGAAAGACAAAGAGGTTAAGCATTGGCTGAGCTTTTCCACACAACAGCCCAGTAAATATGTTTGTGGAAGATAAAAGACCCGCATCATGAGTGGCATTCAAAGAAAAGCCGGTTTGTGCCCAAGACATTGGAGGCATTGGCTGAGGACAGTTCATCCAAGTGGAGTTATGACCACTGTAATCCAGCCAGATCAGGAAGGCTTCTCACAATTGGCTGAGCAAGTGTCTGGCTCTGGAAATGGCTCCAATTTATGCAACCCCATTTTATTTTGCAGTCTGTCAGAGACAATTGATGCTCCAAAAGCACCAGGGCCGGTTCACAGGAAAGCCAAAAGGAGATTTATCATTGATTGTTGCCTCCAAGCAGGCCTGAGTGCTTGTCCAAGCAAGCTGAGAGTGAATGAGGGTGCGGGGGAGGAGAAAGATAGTGGCCTGTTGTACAATGCAGCCCATGGTGCGAATGCAGCTTTAATGTGGCCAGCTTGGGCACTGCCATAGACATAGGCTAACCCCTGAGTATTTACCCGTTGCTCTGAGCCCACACTCTGCCAACAGGCACACTACAATTGCTGCCTGAGCCACCTAGTTTAAAGCAAGGTTGGGTATGCCTGGACCTGGATGTCACCTCTCTGACTACAGTATGGACATGTCCAGCGTGTTGGGATAAAGAGGAATCCAACATCCAAGGACCATACAGGTGTGACAGGCCCCACTCCTACTCTCATTGAACACTGTGGAGTATGTGTGCCCATGATAAGGACTTAAGATAGTTGAGAAAGAGAAGATGAAGAAGAGAGAGAGAAAAACGAGGGGGCCCTGCGCTGTAGGCCCCTTAAAACAGCAAGGAAGCTGAGGTCAGCCGCAGCAGCTAGGCAAAGACAGGCCCTTGGTTGAAGAAGCAAGAGGGAGACATTTAATGCACCAGCAGCATTTTCAGGCCTTTTAGGGCTGACACCTCTCAGTTTTCCACCAGATGAGTACCAAGAAAGAGGAGCTGTTCTGGAGTCAACTTGCACGTTCAGTGCGGAGTGACTATGGGCGTCGGCGAGAGACATCCCCTCTATGAGAGCAGCGCTGCATGTCACGCAGCTGAGCCCCAGGACTCAAGGGGACTGGATTTTTGTGTCGAACCAAAACTCTTAGGATCACACAGGGAGATATAAATAATTAGCTGTTTGCCGTGCCTCTCTTGAAATGGCTGGAATGTCTCTGTTTCCTGCCATTTGCTTGCATAATTTAAACAAGCGTCCAAGACATAGAAATTCCAGAAAATCCTAGGCATGAAGAATGCTGCTCGTCTCCGTAATGAGGAAGCAGTTTATATCTGCGTATGCATGTGATTTATACTCAGCCTGGTATGATTTTTCTATTGTAAGAACTGATATGAGATATGGATTTCCCCCTCTTCCCTATAGGTTAGAGACAAATGGGTGGCCAATAAGGATACATCTCTTGTTATGCATTGTTTCTTGACATACTGCATACCCTTCAAACAACCCCTTGCAAGTTTATATATTCAGTCATGTGAGTGTACCTCACTGCCTTCTACCGGATAAAATCAGAACCGCTCGTGGATATGCCGGCATATCTCCTCCTAATGGTTGCAGCCCAAAGTGTCTGCTGTTTCATTAGATGTTAATTAAACACTGACCGAGCTAAGATGTGGGCAATGTACAGGAGACACCTCGAGCTGCTGGAGAAATACCATCACCGCCGCTTTTGAATCCAGTGGGTAGACAAATGCACTAATGTTAGCATCCTCGCGCAAGGAAACAGCATAAGCATCAAGGCAATGATCATCCAACATCAACTTTGTTGGCTCAGCCAAGTCATCCAGCTGTCCGACTCCAGACTCCCAAAGCAAGTTTTATTCTCCCGGCTCAGTCAAGGTATACGTTCAAGAGGAGGGCAGACAAATGCTACAGGGATGTCCACAAGGTCAACTTGAAAACAATGCAACATTGATATTAACTCATGGGAAACTATCACCCAAGACTGGCTGAAACAGAGGAAGAGGCTGCTGCAGGGATCTCAGTACTTTGAAACCTCGCAATGACAACAGGTGACATAAAAACAGGAGCGGCAGAAACAGCGTCTCGTGAAATGAACCCAAACCCCAGAGTCACCCACCCTACGCGGAAACATGTGCCCGAGCTGCAAAAGAGTGTCAATCCCAGAATGGGCTCATCAGGCATCTTCGGATCCACAGACCAGCCAATCATCCTCAACTGCAAGGGTTTGCCGATGATGATTTAAACACGAATGGTCCAGGGCGGTTTAGAATATTTATTTCTAAGATGATTATTGGAGCAATCCATGCCTGCAGACAGGAACATAATTAGCATGAAATCCTGGGGAATCAGGTCTAAAACTATTACCTTTTGCATCCAAAAAATTAGGCCTCTAGCTGGCAGAGAACTCCTGTAGTATTAGACCTCACACCCTCTCTACAAGACAGCAGCGTACACTTAATCCTGCCTACAAAGAGTGCATGTTGCAGTACTGGATCCAGAGTTTGGGGTTAGACGTTTCCTGACTGCCGTTCTCATGGAGCACAGGGAAGTCTTTAAAACAGCAGGGTAAATCAAGATAAGGCCCCGGGCACTGAGATGGTTTACACACGACAATGTGGCCTTCACATCTCCGCCTGAACCCGAAATAGCTGCAATTTCATGGCCTCAGCATGAATATTATTTTTACAGTCCTATTTTGTCATGAAGTGCTCTTTGCAGGAGAACCATTAAGAGATAGAGGAACCATTTATAAAGTCTTGCCTAATGCTCATGATAGATGAGGCTGCTTGCTTTTTCAGAAAAGCCTATATCATTTCAGTTATTAATGTCTAAAAGCTGCCAGGAGAGCTTAAAACTTTCCATATTGGAGTCCAGTAGTTGGTGAGTCAGAGAGATCCTTGAAATGAAGAGTTGAAGTGCTCTTTCATTTGTTAATTTTTTTTTTTGCATTAGGAATCCAGACCTCCAAAAGTTTGTAAAGCCTCGAAGTACCAGACTGCAGTCACTTAGGATTAATGCTTTGTCTATCAATGAAGACAAATACAATGTTGATTTAACTGAATGGTTCATGAAAAACAGAAGAAGTGAAATAGGAGGGGGGAAGGGTAGCAGAAGCCTTCTGCCTATGTAAATACTTGGCAGTTTGGAGAATCCTTATAATGATGGTGCTGGTTGCAACACTCCTGCTAATCTTGATTTGTGCACAATTTAATGGGCTATTTAAGGCTTTGTTTTGTGAAATGTTTCTTTGAGCTGGAGGAAAACAAGCAGCAGCATGCACGCAGTCAGCATGACCTGGGTTTTTCTTAGTTGTGGGTTGAAAAATAAATTAAAACAGAGAAAATAAGAAACAAGGCCAAAACTCACCCCCTTTTTTACTGTATTTTCTCACTTCCTTTATATTCCTGTTGTAAGAATTCAAAAAAACACGGCAGGCTCTGTCCTTTGGATATCTCATTGCTCCAAAGGAGAAGGCTGTTTGGATATCAGTTGAACTGTGATGATGTTTCTCTATAGAGGATTTTCACGTGTGTAACCCGGGTGGTGACCCAATAGTTGCCACCCCTGCCCAATACCAGGGATGGTGTGGTGAGAGTGGGGCAGGGCTTCCGGCCAGCACCAATTTACTTCCCAGCTGGCCCCTGTTCCCCACAGAGCAGCCCGTGGTCCCAAGAAGGTCTACCACTTAACTGATTTAACTATTTACACTTCATTTACAAAACAAGACTAATAGGAAAGGTTATTGACAAGCCCTGGCCGCTGCTTCCTTTCTGCTGCAGGGCTGGAGGCACGGCCGACTGCCGCTGCATTCTTCTCCTGGGGCCATCGAGGCTCTTCAGAGGGGTCTCTCTGCTCCCGCCGCTGGGTCAGCTCACCCCAGTTCTTCTTAGGCCTCCTGCGCCATTTCCCAGAGTTACTGTCAGCAGCCCCCACGCCAGTTCAGCCGCTGCTTTTATCCCCCCCGGCAGTCCCTCCCTGGCTTGCAAACCAGCCAGCCAGGGCTCAGGGTGGCTGGCCCCCAACCCCGACCATCCTCCTGCCATGAGAACGAGGGGATTGAAAACCCCTTCTCTGGATTGGCTTCTCCTTCTGCACCGGGCAGGGCTCCCCGCTCCACCCTTGGGGCCGCTCCGAGTTCACCTGCACTGTTTCTAGCCCAGGGTAAGTATCTCAAGCCAATCTGGTGAGTCCACACTGGCAGTCTGGTACACGTGTTTTACCCTTAACAGAAAACGTGGGCTCAGCTCAACTAGTTCATATCGACAAATCTTCTACCGCATGAAAAAAGAAAATAAAATGAGAGCAAGATCACATCAAATATCTCTTTTGGTGTGGAAGGCAGAACCATTTGCAAATACCCGGACGGTCAACAGTCAGATAGGCAGGGCTGGTGGGATGAAAACGTAGGAGGTGTCTGTTATAATTTTGCTCTGGACTGCAAGTTGGGGGGAATATTTGGCATTTAGGTGCTTGGTGGGGATGGAAATAGAGGCCTTAGGGAGCACTTGCGTGTTGTTGAGGGGGTGGCTGGCATTGTAAAGGTGGAAGGGAATGGCTTGAGTCTTTCCCAAATCTTCTGTGCTGTTAGGGAATCAGGTGGATGGAGGTATGCCCAGAGGCAGTCCTGAAAGACATGAAGCCTCGTTGTTATCTGCTAATTTATTTGAAATGTGTCAGCATGTGTCCTAAAATCTTTATCAAAGGCCCCGCTACTTCTCACTCATTGCCCCCTGACCTGACCCTCCCCATGTGGACTGGAATAATGGAAGGAGAGTTGCCGCCACTACAGCAACTTGGGTCTCGTACCCCCACTGCCTCCGCCTGCCCCAATGGCCCATCTCAGCAGGCCTCCTTGGAGCCAGTTTGCCAAGACTCCTGTATGGCATCTACCTACTGAAGGCCTAGACCTGGCTCAACTGTTGATAGTTATCTGTTTTTCTGTAAGACCCCAAGAGGCTCAATAAGCTTAAATTGTTGCCTGCCAAATCCTGCTTTTGAATGGCAAGTCTCAACACCAGACTCCAACGTCTGCAAACTTTCATTCCCCCGCCAAGAAGTTGCACAGAAAAGTGCACCCCAAAATGAACTTTTACAAGAAACCACATAAATAAAAACCAAGTCAATCAAGGAAAAGTAGATGGATGCCTGTTAGAGGGGGCTGTGTGGTAGGTAAGACAGAATTATCCATGAATTCATATCTTGGGTCTAGCAGCCTTGCACCTCCAACCACCAACTTCAACGCGCCGGTAACACTGCCATTGCTCTAAACTATTTTTCATTTGAAATATGTGAGGTTCTGACCTCAATGTCATTGCTGAGCATTTGCCAGCCATGGAGCCCAAGAGATGTGAGATAACTTCCCTCTGCTGCTGCAGACCTCTTGCATGAATATGGACCTTGAGGCCCTGATCTTTAAACACTTAAGTCTCAGTGGCATCAACAGGACCAAGGACTTTGAACTAGGAATGGGAGCTAGGGCTCCTAATTCTGCATTTAGGCATTTAAATGGAAACAGCCTGATTTTGAATCCTCTCATCTGCTGGTGCGAAAGGGATGCTCTGCCCTTTGGAAAATTACACCATTTATTTCATCGTGTACAAGGCATATCACATGCATCACATACGTATCTGCACAGCACTGATTGAAACTCCCCAAACCTCTCTCTGTAGGCACTGAGGCCAGTATGCAACCTGGGGTGGATTCTTGATGAGCAGTTTCCTTCCTGTTGGCATGTGGAAAGAAGGTTATGGGAAGGGAGAAATAGTTAGTTAATGAGTCGAGTTTCTGATGGAGTTAGTCCCCTTCCTTATAACAACACTGCTGCCGATGTCCTCCTACAACCCTTTGCTGGGGATGGTCTGTCTATGGCACGGGTGACTGGTGCCACTTTAGTCAAGGGGGGCACATGCCCCCCCCAGCAACCAGTCAGCAACTGGGGGGAGTCCCCCCGCGGCCAATCTCTCTGACCAGGAAGCAGCTGCAGCGCTCCCAGAAGTGGCCGCAGGCTCCCACTCCCCAGCTGGCGCTCGCCGGGGGGCACTGGTGCTCCTACCTGCCCCCCGCCCATTACCTAACTGGGGAGCACGGCCTGTCGGGGGGTGCACCAGCGCTCTCGGGGGTGCATGTGCATCCCTGTGCACTCCCTATGCATCGCCACTGGTCTATGAAGTGCTGGCTAGGCAGGCCCCTAGATTTGAAAACATCAGGATTTGTTGTCCCAGTGAATCATGAAAAATCAACTATGATCCAGTGGCTTCTTGTCAGCTGACTGTGACCCTGGACAGTAAGCTGTTATGCAGATGAAAAATGTTGATAATACTGGAGGCAGAATTAATTCCCTTTTGTCTTGCTACATGGACTTAGATTGAAGCTTGACACAAGGTTTTGTAAATTTAGAGTAATCTGAGCGGTAAGCAGAGAGCAGTGTCTCTGGGATAAGCAGCTCAGGTGTGGGACTGCCTTGAAGAGGCTTTTTTTCTGTGCTAGTGACTTGGGATGGCTGCTTGTGGCTAGAGGGTTTGCCAGTGCCTGGTATGTGTTTGGTACATGTCCTTTCCCCTGCCATGATGTATAATTTGCTTCTTTCTTCCTCTTTCTCTCGTTCTTCCTTTCAGAGTGACTGAGTAACAGGGTTTGCTGTGGGTGGGAGTGGTGTAGATCATTAAGGGTTGGGACTGGTCTAGGTCATAGGATAGGTCACTTTATAAAAAGGCAGCCCCTAGCCAATGGTGGGAGCAGGGAACAGAGGATATCAGAGCAGCTTGCCTGCAGAGTTCACCATAGGAGGGAGTCAAGGAGTTGTGTGTGTGTGAGTGTGAGCATGAGCATACGCATGGGCACAGGCCCTGGTCTGGGTGCTTGGCATGCAGGTTCTTGTGATATGTCTTTTGTTCCCCACTTCTTTCCACCCTCTCTCTCTGCTTTTTTTAAAAATCCTTACAGCATAGGTGTGCTCCAGGGAGCAAGGGAAGCACAACTGGAGCTGAGCTCTGCTGTTGTGACCTGCATGGGATGTACCAGGTTCGTGTTGTACACCAAGTATCAGCTGGTGTCTGTCCTGGAGAAGCAGATTCTCAGATTGGGAGCACCGGTACCCATGCTGCATTGCATCCAGGACCAAGAAGATTACTTGGGCAATAGTTACAAGAGGCTGGAACTGGGGAACCAGAAGGGTTTGGGGGAGACGCTGTTTCCCCTAGCCCCTGCTGGCATAACAAGGAATAATGGGCACAAGTTGATGGAGAGGAGGTACAGATTGGACATCCGAAAAAACTACTTCACAGTCAGGGCGGCTAGGAGCTGGAACCAACTTCCAAGGGAGGTGGTGCTGGCCCCTACCCTGGGGATCTTTAAGAAGAGGCTGGATACTTACCTGGCTGGACTCATTTGAGTCCCGTTTTTGTTTTTAGGGTGAGTGGTTTTGTTTGTGTTTTTGGGTTGTTCTCCCGCCCTGGCGGGGGGTCGGGCTAGAAGATCTATTAGGTCCCTTCCGACCCTGAAACTATGAAACTATGAAACTATGGAGAGGCCAAAGGGCAATGAGGAGAGGTGGCAGCGTGTGACTACTTGAAGGAAGGCCCCCAGAATTGAAGGGGAATGGACTAAAGTTAGCAACCACTTTCAAGCATCCTGTAGTAAAACTGCTGAGGAAGAGGCAAAGGAGAGGACATCTGCAGGCATTAGGCAGAGGAGGTGGCAGCCTAGAAAGCAAGAAATGCAAGGTCCCAAGGACAGGGCCTCCAAGACCACTGCACCAAGAAGGAAGAGAAGATGGTGGTGGTTGGTGACTTCCTTTTGCGGCAGAGAGAGACACCAATTTGTCACCCAGATTTGGGGGCCCAGGAGATGTGCTGTCTTCCTGGAGCCCAAATTCAGCATGTCACAGAGTTGGCCAGAGCTCATCCATCCTTTGGCCCACAACCTCTTCCTGCTTGTCCATGTAGGCACCAGCGATACTGTGAGGAGTGACACAGACCACATAAAGGTGTCTATGGGGCTTTTGGCAGGAGAATTAAGGAACGTGGAGCACAAGTGGCGTTCTCATTGATCCTTCCTGTGGAAGACAAGGGCCCAGGCAGAGACTGCAATATCATGGGAGTGAATGCATGACTGAGATAGTGTAGACTTTGGCTTCTTTGACAATGGGTGGATTTTCTTGGGAGATGGACTGCTATGAAAAGATGGGATCCATCTGACAAGAACAGAGAAGATCATCTTTGGGTATCATCTGGCCAGCCTAGTAAGGAGGGCTTTAAACTAGGATCTAGGGGTGGGTGGTAATCAAAACCCTCCAGCAACAGAGCGCACAATCTAGAGGGGAAAGGATCTGAAGAAGCAAGTCAACTCTGGAAAGGTCCAGAGAGCCACAGGACTGCAATAAGTATCACAAAAGGGAAGTGAGAAGGTCAGAGTGCAAAATACATCTAATTCGTGTATACACATGTGAGAAGTATGGGGAATAAATAAGATGAGCTGGAAGCTGTAGCTTGTGAAAAGAACCACGACCTGGTAGACATCACCAAGATGTGGTGGGACAGCTCGTATGACTGCAACGTGAACATGGAGGGTTGCACTGTGTTTCAGAAGGACGGGGTTGGGAGGAAAGGTGGTGGTGTTGCCTCCTATGTCAAAAACACATACACTTGTTCCCTGGTTCAGGAGGAAGAAGATGGTAAAGCAGGATGCATTTGGGTGAAGATGAAAAGTAAAAGATGCGGCACTGATATAATGTTGGGGGTTTATATTAGGCCACCAAATCGGGAAAAGGAATTAGCTGAGACACTCTTCAAGCTGGTGACACATCTATCCAAAAGTTATGGGATGATACTGATGGGAGACTTCAATTTTGAGACATCTGTTGGAAGAACAATGCAGCCAAACATTAAATGTCAGGCCAGTTCCTAACTGATGTGCAGAATAACTTTCTCTTCCAGAAAGGGGAGGATACAACTAGGGGGTCATCTATCTTCAATCTTGTTCTGACTAATAGGGACGAACTGGTGGAAGATGTGAAGGCAATGGGTAATTTGGGAGGAAGCGATCATGATGCACGAGAATTCCAGCTCCTGTGACAAGGAAAGCATGAGGTCCGCAAAATTATGACACTAGATTTCAAAAAGGTGATTTTCTGTGACTCAAAGAGCTAATAGGCATGGTGTCATGGGAAGACAGACTGAAGGATAAAGGTGTCCAGGAGGGCTGGGAGTTTCTAAGGGGCACAGTATTGGAAGCACAGCAAGAAACTGTTCCAACATGATAGAAGCATAAGAAGAACGGCAAAAGATCAAAGTGGCTGCCCCACAGCCTTCCAAAATGCCTTAAATGCAACAGGAAAACATGCAGGCAATGGAAGAATGGGCAGGTCACCAAGGAAGCATACCAGGAAATAGCAAGAACCTGTAGGGACAAAATCTTTGCCGGGAAAGCAAAGATACGGAACGAGCTGCACCTGGCAAAGGAGGTCAAGGACAAAAAGAAGTTGTATACATCTGTTGGCCAGAAAGAAGGACCAAGGAAGTTGTGGGTCCAGTGTTAAAAAGCCAGCGGGGAATTCCTAATCAAAGAAACAAAGAAGGCAGAGCTACTCAGTGGCTGCTTTGCCTGAGTCTTCACAAAAAAAAGTTCAATTGCCAGGCACCTAATAGGGATTATCTGGATAAGGAAAGGGGCAAGCTGAGGGAGGAGATAAAAGAGATGGGCAAAGAGCTTTTGTTGGGTCTGAATAAATTCAGTCAGCAGGGCCGGATGAGTTTCATCCCAAGATCCTGAAGGAAGTAGCAGAGGAGATCTTGGATCCCCTGGCAATGATCTTCACGAAGTCATGGGAGATTAGCCAGGTACCAGAGGACTGGAAAAGGGGCAATGTAGTGCCCTTCTTTAGAAAAAGCAAGAAGAAGGATGCGGGGAACTACAGACTGATTAGTTTTATCTCAATACCTGGGAAGTTCCTGGAGCATTACCTAAGGAAGGCCATTTGCCAGCATCTGGAGGAGGGAAAGCTAATTGCAAGCAGCCAGAAAGATGTATGAAAAATAAATCATGTTAAATAAACCTGATCTCCTTCTCTAACAAAGGAATTACTTTGGTGGGTGAAGAGAATGCTGCGGATATGGCATATCAGACTTCATGAAGGCTTTTGACAAGGTCCCACATGACCTTCCCATAAAAAAATTGGAGAAATATGGGCCAGATAAAACTATGACAAGGTGGATAGATGATTGGCACAATAGCCACAAGTGAAGGGTAATTATTAACTGGTCCATGTCAGAATGGAAGGAAATTTTGAGTAGCGTACCACCGGGGTCTGTCCTGGGCCCGGTGCTGTTCAACTCGTTTTTTAACAATTTGGATGCTGGCATAGAAAGCTTCTTGAGCAAATTTACAGATGACATGAATTGGGAAGGATTGCGAACATGTTGGAGGATGCAAGTGCAATTCAAAAGGATCTTGACAGGTTGGAAAGTTGGGCTAGAGGTAACAGGATGAACAGTGTGGACAAATGCAAGGTGCTGCACCTTGGGAGGAATAATCAAAAACACAGATACAACATGGGGGACACCTGGCTGGATGGCAGCTCTATGGAAAAGAACTTGAGAGTCGTGGTAGGCCAAAGACTCAATGTAAGTCTGCAGGGTGGTGCAACCTCACAAAAGGTGAATGCACTTTTGGGCTGCATCAATATAGAAACGTTAGGTGCAAAACATGGGCGGTGATAGTGGCTCTCTACTTGGCGCTGGTTAGACCTCATCTGGAGTACTGTGCGCAGTACGAGGCTCCCCATTTTAAAAAGGACATGGAAAAATTAGAGATGGTCCAGAGGCAGGAAACAAAGATGATCAAGGGCTTGGAAAGGAAGTCCTACGAGGACAGGCTGAAGGAGCTAGGCATGTTCAGCTTGCGAAAAAGGTGCTTAAAAGGGGACATGATAGCAGTCTTCAAATACGTGAAGGGCTGCCATAAAGAAGAGGAAAAGCACCTCTTGCTGCTAAGAGGAGGACGTGAACTAATGGCTGGAAGTTGCAGCAACATAAGTTTAGATTGGCTAGCTGGAAAAAAAAACGTATTCATTGTTAGAATAGGGAGGCGTTGGAATAGACGCCTGTGGACTCTCCATCACTGGACGTGTCCAAGACAATGGGCAGCCGCTGGTCAGGGATGATGGAGATGTAGCTGTGTCTGTGCTCTACCATGGGTATGTCCAGTGCTTCTGGGCTTTGTTGGTTGTGCCCCTGCCCTCCTCCCTCCCTACCCTGCTTTTTCTGCTATATATGTCAGGGTGTTTTTAGGTCTTCCCAGAGGCATTGGATGTTGGCTACAGCTAATGCTGGGGACTTCAACTGGGGTGTGCCGATTCTCTTGCTAGGAGCAAAGCCAGAGGTTCCTGGCTAAAGGGTCTTGCTCCTCCACTCAGGGTCCAACCAATTGCCATATTTGCTGTCAGGAAGGAATTTTACCCCATAACCAGATTGGTATGGACTGTGGGGGGTTTGCCTTCCTCTGTAGCAGGGGGCATGGCCCTCTACCCGGGACTCTTGAGCATATATTGACAACAAGTTGTAGAAGCAGGACACTGGCGGCTGTGGTTCCCCTGCTTGACCTGTGTTAGGTTTATGCTCTGTCGGGGTTGAAGGTAGTCTTACGCAGAGTTTAGATTATGGTGTGTATGGGATGGTTTGGATAGGGATGATCCTGGCTCAGGCAGGGGGTTGGACTAGATGACTTCTGGAGGTCCCTTCTAGCCCTACTTCTCTATGACTCTATGACTCTAAATATACTTCCAACCAAAAGATGACATTGTTTTGAGGGGGCAATGCAGTAGTAGGTCATTTGTTTCCTTCAAATAAAAAAATTATCAAAAGGAAATGTTTTCAGAGGATATGGTGGAGGGGGAGGCGTGAAACTTCTGGAGCAGCTCTTCTATATTTGATCACACTTAAAATCACAGCTGAAACATAACAGCCACCACCCTTTATCAGAGAGGCCAAAGTCTGAATGAGTCATGGAGATTACTTGGTGATGGGCCTCAGAGGCAGATCTGAGAACAAGAGGAGTCTTGCTGTTCTGCTGCCCACATCGTCCTTCCTCTGTAAATGGAAATCTTCATTCTCTGGCCTTGTCTTCACCATGAAAAAATATGCTTTAAAAAAGGATTCTTTAACGGACGTACAACCCTTAGTGTAGCAAGATAATTCGCATTTAAATAGGTTTCTATCTATGGCTGACCCCTGCCAGCTAATATATAGATTGTCCTGTTTCCACTGGGCTTTCACCACATAAGTGAACATGTTTTAACTTGTGTAGAAACAGCCTTCCAGGCTGCTAGACCAGCTGCTTATCCCAGCCCTAAATCAACCCTTTGTTGGGGTGGGGAGTAAGGAAAGGAAATGGATTAAATTTTTCCTCTATAGCTATTTTCAAAAAAATTTTGAGCTGGAACAAGGGGTCAATGTCCTTTCTCTGAGCAGTGTCCTTAAGGCATGCGGGGGTGAGACATTCAGGGAGCAGAGTATAAAGGAAAGTGCAGACTGATCTCTCTTGAAGGTAAATTTTCATTAATGTATATTTGTCCTCCAACGGGCTTTTCAGGATTCAAGGCTTCTCTATCTTTAGAAACCAGAAGCCCATTTGACTATCCTACAGCTGAAGCAGCTCAATCAGTAACTGGCAATGTGGTTAGCCATGTTAGGGTGAAGTTACATGTTACACTTAGACCATACTAAGGACATTTAAAATGTGGGTGTCCACATATTAACTTATGCCAAATGCCCTCAGAGCATCTTAAAATTATGCCACTTCAGGAAAGGGTTAACTCTGGGCCATGCTACCCAGCACGTGTTAAGGTAACTTTAGTCTGTTCCACCGAGACAAAATGAACACTTTGCAGTCCTCCAGAATCCTAGGCCCCACATTCCCTTTCTCTCCCCGCCGCAACACCACAAGCCGAGATGTCCTAGCCCCTAGCTATACTCTTTCTAGGCAGTCCTCTAGTGGCAAGTCAGAGCTGTGCCAGTCAGAAGCAGTATTAATCCTTAATGTGTGACCACGTACAGCACATCCTACCTTTAACATCACTTAGCATTCCACAGATTTAGTATAGGTTAAGTGCAACCTGTAACACTGCCCGTATAAACTAACTCATTCAGAGAGGCATGAGCTTTTGCAGGCTACAGCTTACTTGGTCAGATGTTTTGGATGGACTTGCAGAGAGCAGGAAGGAATAAAATAATTAAAATACAGAGGCTAGGGAAAGGGGGAGTCAAAGTGGATGCATTGCTAAAAGAGGCAAAGGTGGAAAGAAGAGATCAATTAGTTTTGAGTTTGTGATTTTAGGGGGCCGTCTACACGTGCAAGTAATGTGAAGCAATAAACTCTGGAGCTTATTGCTCCAGGGTTTTCATAGATTCATAGATTGTAGAGTTGGAAGGGACCACGAAGGATCATCGTGTCCGACCCCCTGCCCCAGGCAGGAAAGAGCGCTGAGGTCAGATGACCCCAGCCAGGTGTCTATCTAGCCTCCTCTTGAAGACCTCTAAGTTAGGTGATAGCACCTCCTCTCTTGGAAACCCATTCCAGATTCTGGCCACGTTACTGTGAAAAAATTCTTCCTAATGTCTAACCTGAATCTACTCTCCACTAGTTTGCACCCATTACTCCTAGTTACTCCTAAGGGTGCCCTGGTAAATAGCGCATCTCCAATTCTCTGTTGTCCTCCCTTGATAAAATTATAGGCGGCTACAAGGTCACCCCTCAGCCGTCTCTTGTGAAGGCTGAAGAGATCCACTCCCCTCATAGGGTCTTGTACAGAGGCCACTAATCATACGAGTGGCCCTCCTCTGAACCATCTCCAGATCCTCCATGTCCCTCTTGAAGCGCGGCACCCAAAACTGAACACAGTACTCCACCTGCGGCCTGACCAATGCCGCATAGAGGAGAGGCATCACCTCCCTCAATCTGTTGGCCATGCATCTGCTAATGCACGACAAGGTGCGATTGGCTTTGTTGATGGCTTCGTTACACTGCTGGCTCATGTTCATCTTGGAGTCAATTATGAGTCCAAGATCCCTTTCAGCCGCAGCACTTCTGTGGATGTCATCCCCCAACCTATAGGTGTGCTGGGGATTCCTCCTCCTTAAGCAGAGTACCTTGCATTTGTCTTTGTTAAATTGCATCCTGTTGTGTTCTGCCCATTGATCCAACCTGTCCAGATCGGTCCGTATCTGCTCCTTGCCCTCCCGTGTGTTAACTTTGCCCCATAACTTGGTGTCATCTGAAAACTTGGACAGGGTGCTCTCCACTCCCTTGTCCAGAAGTTTGTTGCTTCCAGGTGTGGTGTTTGCATGTGCGCCTGGGACAGCAGCACATTGAAGCAGGTCAGAGCAGCCTCAGCTGACAGGGCCCCGGGGGTCAGCCTGCGAGCCCCATTCAGTGTGCTGCAGAGGGGCTGACTGGGGCTGAGGGAGATCAGCATGGGGTTGGCCACCAGGCAGCCTTGTGCCCCAACCAGCCCCGTCAGCATCTCCACATGCAGCGCTGCAGAGTGAAAAACAAGTACTATCCTGCTGCAGAATTTATTCATTTACTCCAGCCAATTGCCCTGCACATGTAGATGCCAAGATGTTTACTGCGGAGCTAATTAGTCTACTCTGCAGCAATCATGTCATGTAGACGTGTCCTAGCAGTAGTTAACTGAGGGGAAAAAACGGTGCAAGCAGCTGACCCCACGCAGTCCTGACAGAAGTTTCTTGGGCAGGGAACACAACTGTTTTCCCAGACCTCACATCACTTTTCTTGCGCTCAGCTTGAACATGCTCCTGGGCACAGGCGTTTCAGACTCTCTCCATCCTGATCTGGTCATACCAGGTTTCCTGGCAGGAGGAGTTTGGCTGAGCTACAGCTTTGCAGCCTTCTTGGAAATACAACCACAAAACTTCACAGCTCCAGCCCACGTGATGGCACTTTCTCTTTAATGTAAGAAAACATGAATTTCTAATCTGTGACCATGGAAATTCCATGGTGCTCATCGCAATATGTTCCTTTTGGTCTGAAATCCAGAAAATACAGGTACCGGAGACTACCGGCTATGTGCTTGCTTCTCATGCGGTGAAGACGGGATGTCAGAGGTTTATTCTGGGCCCGCATAAATGAAAATGTTTTGATTTTTACCAAAGTTAAAGTCATATGTTTGCATGAAGGTATCTTGTTTTCAAATGTTATTCGTTCCAGTGTGACTAACGTAACCTGGAAACCTGGAGGCTGCGCTCTCTCTTTCCTCCAGCCTTTTCACTGCCAAGTTTGTGGGACTTTTCTAATGGCAGATTGTCTCCAAGATGATCCCAGTCTCCTCATCTTCCCTTTTCAGTAGCCATGTTGAGTACATGAGGCAGCAACAGATGAATGAAAGAAAAAAACAAAGGTGAATCCCTACCCAAGACTGCACTATGTTATAACTTTCTCTTTAGTTTGTGTGACTTTTAAATGCATTCAATGGTAAGAGAAAAATGAGTGCACTCAGCTAGCCAACTTCCCAAGCTTTCAGTGTGCTTTGCTATGCCCTCATAGGCTGCGCTGTCACACCCTGCTGCATGGGCTGTGAAACCAGAACCATCCCACTAGGTTTGCTGAGAAAATCACTGTTGCAGGAAGGGGTTTTAAAGCTGATTTCAAGTTAAACTAGTAGATTTTAATCCCCCTCCCCCCCCAGTTACCTCTGGTTTGAACCCAATAAATAAAGTATGCTTGAGCTACCGAATTCTGGGAACTGGATGGCTTGAAAATCCCAAATAATGTATCTTTTAGTCTTTTATCTGTATGTAATCTCCAGCCCCTGGGCGTTTCCCAGATCCTGAAGCTCTGGTCTGAGTTTCCACAATGAGTGTGGCCAACTCCTTAAAGTAAAAATTTGCAAATCTTAAACAGTTATGTCAGTAGGCAGACCTAAACCCAACGATGGTGTCACTGGACAATTCACTATGCCATTGGTGATGCGTAGGTGATGCGTTTGCACGTGCAAACCCTGAGCTTGGTGGTGCATCCCCTGCAAAAAGGTGCTGCTGACCCTGCCGGTGGCGCTTGCGGGAGGTTGCCACTCTACCCCCCTCACCACCGACACCACTGGCAGTGTCTGCAGGTTGTTCCCAATTGCTGCTGGCTGCTGGCAACACTGCCAATGGCATCTGCAGGTGGTTGCCGACTGCTAGCCGGTGCTCAGCCCCCCCCCCCCCCTGCTGCCAACAGTGCCGTGGCTGCCTGCGGAAACTCCCTGCTCGCCACTGCCACGCTCCCACCACCAACAGCACCACCACCACTGCCTGCCAGAGCTCGCCATGCCTCTCCGGGGAGCACACGGTGTTCATGCACCACATATTAAGTAAACTGATCCAGGGCCTTGGTACGTGCACTTGGTTGCTTTGACAAACTGTTGTTATTCGTATAACAGGCTGCAACCAATCAATGCGCCCGTAGCACCAGGGTGAGATACCTTTTGAAAATCAGCCTGTGGAAAACTACCAGCACGTGTGAAGGCATGCTTATTTATTGCTCTTGGTAGTTGCTGGTGCTTGTTTTATGTTGCTAAAATGTAGCTAAAGTTCATGTTATTAAGGTGGAAAATCAGAATGAACCATGATGGATGTGAGAGATGCCATGCAGAGGCAAGTGGTGACATAACGTGGCAGCCTGGGTTGTTCCTTCTGCGACTGGAAGGGGGAGTGGGAGGGTGGGTTGGGTGGGCTTCTTGAGTGCTAGGAGGTGGGAAGTTGGCTCTCAGATTCATAGATGTTAGGGTCCTCAATAGATAATCGAATCCGACCCCCTGCATAGGCAGGAAAGAGGGCTGGGTCTAGATGACCCCAGCTAGATACTCATCTAACCTCCTCTTGAAGACCCCCAGGGTAGGGGACAGCACCACCTCCCTTGGGAGCCCATTCCAGACCCTGGC
>NW_005842014.1:1108872-1165147 GCF_000455745.1 Alligator sinensis
CCTTCTCTGAACCCTCTCCAGGTTATCTGCATCCCTCTTGAAGTGCGGCACCCAGAATTGCACGCAGTACTCCAACTGCGGTCTGACCAGCGCCTGCTAGAGGGGGAGTATAACCTCCTTGGATCTATTCGTTATGCATCTGCTGATGCACGACAAAGTGCCATTGGCTTTTCTGATGGCTTCGTCACACTGCCGACTCATGTTCATCTTGGAGTCCACTAGGACTCCAAGATCCCTTTCCACTTCCGTGCCACCCAGCAGGTCATTCCCTAGGCAGTAGGTGTGCTGGACATTTTTCCTCCCTAGGTGCAGCACTTTGCATTTCTCCTTGTTGAACTGCATTCTGTTGTTTTCTGCCCTCTTGTCCAACCTGTCCAGGTCTGCTTGTAGCTGTTCCCTGCCCTCCGGAGTGTCCACATCTCTCCATAGCTTTGTGTTATCTGCAAACTTGGACAGAGCACACTTCACCCCCTCGTCCAAGTCACTGATGAAGACATTGAAGAGTATCAGTCCAAGGACCGAACCCTGTGGGACCCCATTGTCCACGTCCTTTCAGGTCGATTGTGACCCATCCACCACCGCTCTCAGGGTACGACCCTCTAGCCAATTTGCCACCCACCGGACTGTGTCATCATCCAAGTCACAGCCTCTTAACTTGTTCACCAGTATGGGGTGGGATACCATATCGAAAGCCTTCCTGAAGTCTAGTAAACTATATCTACCCCTACTCCTGCATCCAGGTGTTTTGTAACCTGGTCATAAAAAGAGACTAGATTAGTCGGGCATGATCTACCTGCTACGAACCTGTGCTGGTTTCCCCTCAGCATAATTTTTCCTGCTTGGCTGTCACATATATGAGCCTTAATAATCTTTTCAAAGACTTTACCAAGGATGGAGGTGAGACTGACTGGCCTGTAGTTGCCTGGATCCTCCTTCCTCCCCTTCTTGAAAATAGGGACCACATTTGCCCTTTTCCAGTCCTCTGGGACCTGGCCCGTGCACCACGAGCGTTCAAATATTCTTGCCAGTGGCTCTGCAATGACGTCAGCCAGTGCCTTCAGTACCCTCGGATGGAGCTCATCCGGGCCTGCCGACTTAAAGGCATCCAGTTCTTCCAAGTGACTCTGCACCATCTCAGGGTCTACGCTGGGTAGTCTGGCGCCTGGCTTGTTTATAATCATGTATTAATTATTAACCTTAACCCCGTCCACTCCACATTCCTGGAGTGCTGTCCCCAGTCAGTTGCCCCCACCCCTGTGACAACAGTATTTTTTGAGTGGTATTCCTTTGCTAGGAGTGTGACTTCCCTCCTTATCTTCTCTGTATCAATGTTATGCTCCTTGCCAGCTCAGTGTCTAAAGTAGCGATTCCCAACTTGGTGCCCACGGGCACCACGGCACCCCCCCGAGGTTTATTCAGGTGCCCAAGTGCATTTTCACCATCAGTAAAAATCATTATTCCAACAAAAAATGCTGTCACTGCCGACTGAACTTAGAACAGCAACACTTCAAAATGTTTTTCACAGGCTGTATTCAACGGCCGCCCAAATGAGACCGAGTCAGTCTGACTGACGCAGTGACGGAGTGGCGCTTGCTGCTCCCTCCCCAAACGAAACGATGTGCGTGCGCATATCCAGGATTCTAATTTCTAAACTTTAATATTCATATGGGTGCCCGCTGCTTTTTCTTTTAAATTTGAATGTGCCCTTGGGCACATAAATGCTGGGAACCCCTGGTCCAAGGGATACAGCCGTGCTCAACCATCACTTTGAATGAGGTGCTGCGGGTTGCAGGGCAGGTCAGGGGAGACGGAAGAGGAAGAACCAAGGACCCAGCCCATGCTAGCGGGGAGAAGCAGCCACTTGAAATATGGTGATTGAGAGAAAAGAGGTAAAAAGGAGGAAGCTTAAGTCAATGCTTTGGGGAACTGGCTACATGAATTGTTTATTTTACATATTTCTAAGGCACGCATCCATATAGAGCAGGGGTGGGCAAAATGCGGCCCGGGGGCCAGATGTGGCCTGCCAGGCCATTCTATCCAGACCACGGGGTCCCTAAAAAATTTAGAAAATTAATATTAATTTGCCCTGGGCTGCCTGTCATGTGGCCCTCAATGGCTTCCCGAAACTCAGTAAGCGGCCCTCCGCCCAAAATAATTGCCCGCCCCGATATAGAATTTATCATTAGGCCCAGCAGGAAAATATCCCGTCTCCCTCCCTTTCTGGCCGCCTCCTCTCCCCCACTCACTCTCTAGATACCTACCCTGCCCCACCTCCCCTTTCTGCCCTGCAGCAGGTTTAGTCCTCAGGGACAAAATGTTGAGATGTCCGACTGGATGAGATGGGTAGAGTACATCTAGCTGCGTCAGGCTGGTCTGGTCTGAACTGCCGAAGAAAGCCTCTGGAAAGATGCACTACAATGTCAGAACCACAAAGACCCGTCCTGCTTGCGTGCAATACAGTGGCTGATTAACCCTTGACTTGCATGGGAGCAGGACGGGCCTGGAAATGAACTGTAAGGTCATCAAGGACACAAGTTGTGGTGGGGGAAACTCATTCAGAAAGGCAACCTCTGTCACTGAGATCCATCTGAGTAAGCGAGCAGGAAACAAAGTGACATGTTTGGTGGGAATGAATAGGTAACAGAGCTGTGTTTCATCACGGCACCGGGCTCTGAACATGTGCAAAGGAACCTACTCCTCTTCACTGCCCGGGCCCTTCCCACCTTATACTTATTTTAACCACCACCTCTGGACTTTGCCTGGCTCCTCCTGACGTGGAGAGAAAAGCATGAGTGACTTGTACTTAAAGACTTAGAATTTATACAACACTAATTTAACACAACAGCACCCGGAGCCTGGCTTGGCTGCAGCCTGGAACTCCCTGAGAGGTACAAACGCTTGTCTTCTAGATCAGAGGTGGGCTTTTAATCTGTGCCTCTGAACTCCACCTCCCTAAATAACAATTGCAGGTGTCCAGCATAGTGACTTCAGTGGGATCAGGATTATGGCCCAGTTGGATAAATGGGAAGAAACCACCATCTGAAGACCTGGATAGAAATGGTGAACCTGAGATACTTGCTCAGATGTTATCAATGTGACAACTAGTTCACCTGTATAATTCACTTCAAGAACGAAGTGGACAGACTGAAAGGAGTCCAGTGGAGAGTGTAAAAAAGGGTGCCTATCCCCGAGCACGGAGGCTGCTCCGATGTGCTGCAGGTCCAGCGCGTCCGAACAGACTTGGTTAATCGAGGTAGATGAATTGAGTCTGCTGGAGCGTGGCAATTGCCACGCTCCAGCAGCCTCCTGTGTCTCATGTATCAGTGTCCCTGCACTTAAAATTGGTGATGGGGGTCATCAAACGAGCTTTAGTTCAAGGAACCCCACCACCATTTTTAAGCACAGTGACGCTGATACACAAGATGCAGCAGCGCTTTAATTAAACCACTCAGATCTCAGAATGGAGATTGGGAAGAACTTCCTGACTATCAGAGTTGCCAAGCTTTGGAAAAGACAACCTAGAGAAATTGTGGAAGCTCCAGCCTTGGACGTTTTCAAGAGCAGGTTAGACAGACACTTGGCTGGGATGGTTGAGTCAGGGATGAGCCTGTCTTAAGCACAGGGCTGAACTAGATGACCTTGTGAGGTTCCTTCCAGCCCTACTTTCCTATGATCCTATAACTAATACTGACCTAACTGGCATCCAGCTAGGTTAATACAATAATGAAAATGCTAATGAAACAGGAAAAAACTCTGATTATGCTCTTTTAAAACCTGAGGCCTAGAAACCTCTCAATAAATGTTATAGGCCAGATTTAAAAAAAAATCCATCTGAGTTTGGATATTATTTCTGGAGGGAAGGGTTTCTTCATTTGTTTCTGCTACTTTCAGAACGCCAAGGGCAGCCTCTTGGTACTGAGCCATATTTTGTTTCAAATGCTTAGTTAATCATAGTTTTATTTTGGTGGATTAGATGTGAAAAGTTTTTAATAATTCAGGCAACATGGCATTACCATAAATCGTATCACGGCATTTCAACACAGCGCCAGGATCAATTTGGCAGGAGTGGATTTGAATTATGAGCACATTTCAATAATAATCCAAAGACAAATCACCAGCTGACTGTTAAATATACGTATCAGGATTATTTAATTATATATATATGGCACTTCCAGGGTGTGTCTACACAAGCTTAACTTCCCAATCAGGGGCATGGAGCTACACAAGCTCTACTAGTGTGGTAGCTAGCAGCAAGCTAGCTCCTAACTCCCCCACCAGTGGATCAGGGCAGGGGTCTGGGATCTGCCCCTCCCCTGCATCTCTTTCCAAGCCCCATGCCCCTGATCAGGAAGCCAGGACAAGGGGCTCCCTGCTGCTGGGGCAGGGGGCCATTGTCACTGGGACCAGGGGACAGCTGTCTCCTGGCCCCGTGCTCCCTGCCAGCCCCCAGGCTAGCACCCAGGGGGACCCTGGAGCCTCCCCCCCCCCCCCCCCCAGTGGTGGCAGGGGCCCATTGCAGGGCTGCTGCAGGGAACTGGGAGCAATTTTTCTACCTAATCCCTGCATGTGTAGACACCTACCCAAAAACCCTTGCTCTGGAGCAGTTTACTGCACAGTAAATCTAGGCTGGAGTAAATGCATGTGTGAACATGCCCACAGTGTCTTTGAGCATTCATGCAGACCTAAATGAGACACTATATTTTTCAGGTGCTGTAGCCCACCTACCCTGCACTCTGTCCACAGACAGCTCTAGGATATGATTATTCTAATATTCTAAACTTCTGAGTTGTTTCAAAGAGCCCCATTGAAAACAAAATTGAAATGTTACTCCCATCTGCTCCCAGCATGTAATCCCAGTCAGAGTACATGGTTCTGAAGTACATGGTGGACAGTTTTCAGGTAGTTTAGATCCAATGCTTTAAGGCCCCTTTAAGCTAAAAATGCACATTTTACCACCTCAAAAAGGGGAGGCGGCAGCTGTCCAACAGGACCCACCTTATTTTGTGAGCCCTGGAGAGTCTTGAGAAACTGGACTTTAAAATGGCTCCATATGTTTCATCCATTGTTGAAGTTGGAGCAGTTTTGCTACATTTGTATTGTTCCCAGCTTGCCCATCTGTAACATTTGGCCTATTTGAAATGTTCCCCTTTTGAAATGGTTCCAAATATATGCATGTCCATATCTGTGTGCCCATACTCACAGTTGTGTAGGCAGTGTGAAGTAAATAGGGATAACGTCAAGCAAGGTGGCACCTGATTGGAGTAATGTTAATAGACATTATACATAGCAAAGTAGAGCCTGAAGGGACCTCAGGAGGTCATCTAGTCCAGATCCCTGCTCAAGGCAGGGTCATCCCTGACTCAACCATCCCAGCCAAGCGTGTGTTTAACCTGCTTTTAACTTCCAGGAGTGGAGGTTCCACAACTTCTTTTATAGATTCATAGATTTCATAGACATTAGGGCTGGAAGGGACCTCGGAAGATCATTGAGTCCAACCCCCTGCGCAAAGGGCAGGAAGTCAACAGGGGTCATAGGATCCCAGCAAGATAGACATCCAAATGTCTCTTAAAGGAGTCCAGAGTAGGTGCTTGAACCACCTCCAGCGGCAGTCTATTCCAGGCCTTGGGGGCTCGGACAGTAAAGAAGTTCTTCCTTATGTCCAGCCTGAAATGGTCTTGGAGGAGTTTGTGACTTCTTGAGTTCAGAATACATATAAAGGACCGCGATCGATTGCTTTAGAAGCATCTCTGCTCCAAAAAAGATGAGCAGTTTGTTGCAATGGTTTATATTCAGTATGATTCAGTTTTGTTGTGTTAATCCTTGAAGGTAAATGAAACTTTGCTGCAATTGTAATAGTTGGGCTTTGCTGCAATTGTAATACTCGGGCTTAAATGTGTAGATCAATGGTCCCCCAGCTTCTCTAGCCCATGGATGGCAATGATCCAGTAATGCACTGCAGGTAACATTACACTTTGGTCTTACTGCCAATCTAGAGTAGCATGTATCTGTTAGAAGCAGAATTTCCTGTGGCCTTGAGCAATATTGCTCAAGCCATAAATTGGTAACCAGTGATCTAGATTATCTCAAGACACAGTGACACAGCAAACACTGGTGTCTTTTGAAGAGAGGTTATAAGCTAAATGCAACCCTAGTTTCAGCCCCAAACAAGGGATGTAGTCTGCAGGACTGGTGGGATGTATAGGCCTAAAAACATGTGACTTCAATTGAAAGTCTATGTAAGGAAAGTTCTTTGGTTGTGTTGAGAGAGACCAGGGGAGAGAGGCCTGGAGGCAGATCAGGAGATTTTGGACGGGAAACCCAGAGGTAGGTGTGAAAATGGGTCTAATGACCTGTTTGGTGAACCCTGAAGGATGGGTTGATAGTAGGAAGCAGCCTTGGGAACTGCGAAGCTGGGAAATTCAGGCTTAGAGCGGCACAGTGGCAGGTAGGGCAGGAAGCAGAAAACAGAGCAGCAGATTCAGCAGAGAGCACAGGGCAAGGAGCAGTGAGCTGAGAAGGAGATGGGGAAGGGGATCAAAGTACCAGTTGGGGTGTGGGGCTAATTTGTGACCTGCCTGCCAAAAAGGCTGGCCCCCACTCATGTAGCCTGTGATCAGCGGTCAGAGCTTTCAGTAGAAGATGTTCCCAAATTAACTGCGATGGTGCCAAGTGGTAGTGATGGCGCGGGAATGCTCTGCAGAGAGAGAAGAGGACTAGGGGCTGAATCCACAGAGGGAGCTGGACACCGCTGAGATTTTTAAGTCTCCTACCGCAACTGCTAACACAGTAAGGGCCTAAATTCCCGTGGTGGCCAATGGATATTTGCAAAGCTGTCCAGAAACGGATGGCCCCAAATACGCAATGCCTATATCCAGGGGGATCCACCACTAGCTTTTCCTCTTGAATGGGGATCATGCATTAACTCTGTGCATTGGCCCAATCCTGAGTGGTGGGGGTGGGGCTGTGACCCAATCTAGCACAGTGGGTCTGGGACCATGGCTCAAGTCTGGGCCATTGGCCAGGTGGACCCTGTGCACTGGCTTTAGGGCTGTGCACCAGGTCTGGCCATGGACCCACCCCACACTCTGGCCTGATCTGGCATGTGGCCCATGTCATCTGTCTAGGGGGCTCCCCATAAGTCTGGAAATTTGGTGGCAGGAGAGTGGTGGTACCATTAATTGTCATGGCTCCCAGAGCTGGTGCCCTGCTGCCAAGTTTCCAGACCCATGGGGATCTGTTTTGCTTGCATGTAATGTGCCCCACAATTTTCTTTACCGGGGTTTGTGGGGGAATGCAGGTTATATGCAAGACAACATGGTAGCGCTCTGCTGGTTGCAGCCTTCAGCTAGAAGGTGGGAGACCAAGGTTCAGATTCTGCCTCTGCCCAATTTGACTCTAGGTAATCCCCCTCCCAGCTGAGTCCTCGAATCACCCCTGTGTTAGGCAGAAAGGATGGCGTTGTCATGTCCTCCTCAGTGGAAACAGCTAGGCTCCAGGGCAGGGCCCACAGCTGACTCAAGTCCTGGGACTTCACTAGGTCCCTGAGAGAGGCAGGGCTCCATCTCTGGCCCTCTCCCGGGGGTCTCCTATCAGGGACGGTAGCCAACACCCTGAGCAGGAGCTGCCTCTTGGGAATCCCGCTCTGGCTGTCCTTGGGCATAGCGTGGGGGAAGCCCCGGTGCTCGACTGGGCCTGAGGGTCTCAGCAGGCAGTGAGGTGCCCAAGTATTAGGGGTTGCAGTACTCAGCACTGCAACCTCGAAGTCCCTTTTGTGGACTGTTTAGTCTAGGAGGATAAAATGACTCTTGCGGTGCCTCGAAGGCAAGCCGGAAGGCTGTTGCTTGGGTGGTCTGAAGAAGGGCTTTTGAGCCTGGGGAAGGCTATTCGGCATGGGAATGACTGCAATACAGGCCATGTTATGACATCAGTGATGCTCCAAAAGGGGAAGCCTTTTGCTAGCACCACAGGGAGAGAGAAGGGACTAGGAGAGTAACTGGAGGACAGCAGAGGCAGTGATGCCAGGGAGGTAAAAGCCCCCATGCATGCATGAATACAACTTTCCTTCACTGCTTGAAGAGGCAGACTCTCTGGCATCTCCGTCCTGGTAGCTGCACAGGAGATCAGAAACGTGATCCTACAGCTGGCAAGCAGGCCGTGGTTCAAAGGTGCAGTAAGCTCCAATTTTGCATTTGGCAAATCTGGAGCTCTTCAAGCAGATCAAACCTCTGGTTGTGCTCATCCCCTGACCAGGGTCTATGTAAAATCCAGACCACTGCTTGGAAGCTGGAGCTCACCTCCATGCAGACGATCAGGAATGTTTTAAAGAACATCAGGCAGCATCTAATAATGCCCTCTTTCCGTGCGAAACGCTGCCTGGCTTCCCCCCACGGCTGAGCAGACCTCAATGAACCAAGGACTGACTTTGATTATATCTTGCCCTGAAAGAAGAGAGGCTCCAAATCCCCGAGCACAGACTGTGTCAGCACCACAAGCTTTGTTGCGAACGTGCTATAAAAGGAGGCTGCATCCTGTTTGGGGAACAGCTGTGAAATGTTGAAAGATGACAGCTAGTTAAAAGTTGCACTCCACGCCGTCTCCGAGCCAGCGCACGGCCTCCCTCCTCGGACACAGACGTCCCATCACCCCGCCAAGCATCTTACCCAACGTGCTGTTTTTCTTTAATCGGTGTGGGAGGAAAATGAGTAAAAACTGCTTTGCAGTAATGTCAGCGCTGGTAGCTGGGCCTGAAGAGCAAAATTATCCACTTTGCTGCTGAGTGGCAAGATGTTGGCTTCACATTTCCTGAGTGACACGTTGGTGGAAATGATTGCCTGCCTTTTTCAGTATATCTTATAATAACTATGTAACCCTTGAATTGCCATGGGATAACGTTGGGTGTCAGACAAAGGCAGAGGCTGCTTGGTTTCTGTGAGTTTGAAGGTATGTTAACGGCAGTCGCATCTATTCCAGGATCTAGTTACCAGGTCCTGGTAGCGAGCTAGCAATGGTAGCACAGGGATTACTGCAGCATAACTGATTGTGCTAAGAAGACCATATGCTGAACTCTATGCTGCTGGCCCCTGGTCGGGCTGGCTTCAGGCAAGCTGGAGTATTTCTAACCTTTGCAGCAGTCATTTCTGTGCAGACACAACCCAGGGCCGTCTCCAGGCTTGGCCCTCAGGACCTGTGGAAATACTCTAGGCAAGGCCACCCCCTGCTGCTGCCCAGGGCTGAGCTACAGCGTTGATCTTCAGAGAGGTTTTCTGGGCGTCTAGGGGAGAGATGATTCTGGCTGTTGAAGAGGTAAGGCTGTCTTGGTTTGATGTGTACGGTTGCTTTGAAAACCCTTCTGCTGGAAGAACTGCCCAGAGTTTTTAGGTTTTAAGAAAAGTAATACACAGTGCAATACACAGAGTCGTCCCTTGGGCGGTGAATTGGGGTGACCGCCCTGGGCCCCGTGGACAGTGCCATACAGTGCCTGTGGATAGCCAGTGCCATACGGTGCCCGTGGACAGTGCCATTGGCACATGCCAAAGGCGCTACCAGCTTCGTGTTCTGGCCGCTCGCTTCCCCGCACAGGCTGACATGCCCCGGGTCCCGCACCCCCTTAGGGGTGTCTCTGGCAATACAGTATGGCTAGAGAAGAGGAGAGACCAGAGAGTAACAAAGCAAGGATGAAAAAGCTGATAAGTCACATAGTGTGTTTGCGAGGGTCACTGTTTGATCGTCCCCTCCAGACCAGCCCATGGAACTTGGGCAGAATTTAGGCGTCTGCATTTCAAAGAGTGCTTGAAATCGGCCGCTCGTTGGATGCTTCTGTTTTTAGCTGCAAAGTTCCCTACAAGTATGTGCGCCAGACCCTCTGAATACACTTGCAATGAGACAGGTGGGGCGCTCAGGCACAGCGACGTCCGCCTTCCCCATTAGCTCTGTTAGGATTCAGATCACTGCAGAGAGGCACCTGGATCCCTGGAAAGGCTTCCCTGGGTTGGCAGAATCCCTCCCCCGCCTAACTCGGGTCGCATTCATCTTGAGGACCACAGCGATGCCATCCCCTCCGTGTCTAATGCCCTGATTGTAAGAGCAGGGAGTGGATGCCTTTTGTTCTGGGTTTCCATCAGCCTGGCAGAGTGTGAATTCGCCTCTCTCATGGGAGCACCTTAGCCACGAGGCTATGGAAGAGGCTGGAGAGGGCCATTGCCCACCTCCCCCTTGAAGTCGGGCAGCCGAGGGCTCGGGAGTCGCAGGGTCAGAAGGAAAACAACCAAACAAGAGCCTAGTCATTACAGCACTCCCACGGGAGAGCAGCTTCCTATGTCCCTGTCTCTGTTGCCAGGGTAATTGGTGTTTTTATTCAGTGATTCAGCATGTAAACCGTGACCGCACGGCTGGGAAGCAAGGACAAAAAGTCTGGACTTCCCCCTCCTAGGGGATCACCTAACCACTAGGCTACAGACTGTCCGGCTCCCTCTTACTGCTTCTCTTCTGAATTCCTGCTTAGCCAGTGGCCCAGCTTCCAGACAAGCACGGGGAGTGTCCTCCCTTAGCCTGGTGGTTAGGGTGCTCCCTTCTCCAGGACAAGATGCAAGTCCTGATCCCCTTCGTCGGTGGAAGACCTTGAATCCAGGCCTCCCAGTCTCTAAGCAAGTTCTTTAACCACCCCGGTACTAGCCATCGGTAGGTGGATGCTGCTATCCCCTCTCCTGCTTCCTTCAGAAACCATTAGGCAGTTATCCCAAGAAGTGAGACTGGGTATTAGGACCTGCAGAGGGAGGAAGGCCCCTGAAGGACTGTGAGTCAGACGTCTAAGCTCTTGCGAGGGGCCAGAATTCACACATCCTCCCCCGTTGGCTGCCTCTACTTGCCTACAGTCTTTGTGACTCTGTCTTTGGAGGTACATACTGCTCCCCCTTCTCTATATAGAGCCCACTGCCTCTACCAGGGCCCATATAGGGGCCCTAAGCACCTGGCCTACTTGATTTGAATCACCCTCTGCAGCAATGAGCCTAATGCTTGGGCATTGCAGTGCATAAGGGTAAGTGCCTACTAAACCCCTTTGAATAAGTCACCAATGACATGAAGTCATGCTGTGATCTTATGGAAAAGGGATGTGGTGAATGCAAGCGCTAAGTCCCCTCTGGGTGCCTTAAGTAGAAAACCTTCAGGGCCTGGTCAGACCTTATGCTGAAAGCCGAACAAATGCAAATCGGCTTGGTGCTATTCAGCTTAGTGGAGTGGTCACACGTTAAGGTAAAAAAAACCTGCTCTGATCGCCCGTCTCCTGCACAGCTGTGACTTGCTACTAGAGGTTTGGTGAGCAGGGGCAGGACAAGGACCTCGGGGAAGAACAGGCTCCCTGCTCTCTCAGGGCTGACCCCAGCTCCTGGAAGCCATGGTGCCTCCTGCCTGACCTGCTCTGCTCCGGGCTCTATGCCTGCTGGGAGCAGGGCCAGCTGCATCCATGCAGGGGAGAAAGCCACCGGGAGTGGAGCAACGTGGGTCCCTCCCCCCCTCGGATCCAGCTGACTCCTCTCCTGGTGGAGAGCAGAGCCGGGTCCAAGCAGCAGCGGGGACGCGGTTTCCTGCCCCACTTGGACCCAACCAAGAGACAGCCAGTTGGACTAAGCAGTGGTGGGAAGTACAGGGGGGGCCACCGCCTCCAGGGATGCTGGAGGACTTCAGTTTGGGTGGAAAAGATGCAAAGGAGTGGGCGCAAATTAATAAAACAGGAGCAAAATTAGGCAGATTGGAGATAATCCTGCCCCTGGAGTGGGGTAATGTTAAGCCAAATAAAGAATGCTTTAGGCCACTTAAAAGGTATTAATATGCAGACAGCCTAGGGGTTAAGAGCCCCAGAAGCTGCCTAAAGTTATCATGTAACGGCCCATCTTCCTTCTTTCTCAGATTCTTTACGGAGTGATCAAAAACCCCATAATTTTGCTAATCTCGACCCCCTCTGCTTAGAGCATCTTTTTAATTGCTATGAAAACAAAAGATCTTAAATCACATACAAAATGCAGTGTTCGAATAACATTAAGGACCTTGCTTAAACCCACAAGAATAATGAAGTGCAGAGTTAAGACTAAAAGTGTTACCAGCTTATCCAGAATGCCTGTGCAGAGGAGCTTTCCAAAACCAGGGTGATCGCATTTTACATACAGATCATGCCACATGCTGCAACACTCAGACAATATGGAGTAAATTAAGGGTAAAGTGGAGGCCTTCCCTCTGACTCTTTCCTTATTGTCATTGGTTACAGGCAGTTCCACAGTGTTATTTGAACATAGGGTTTGTGGTTTCAGTCCCATGATCTCGTTCCAAGACACTGATGAGGTTCCCACACTACTGGATGGTCTTGCAGAATATGAAAGGGATGATGTATCTCGAGTAGAATTTGCATTACATGTAGTGATAATAACAGCTGTGTTTCTACTCTTGGCAGTATGCTGGGATCTGTAGGGTACTTTTACCTTTTATGGATGTATATTCTCAAGCAACAAGGTGCGGCTGGAAAACCAAATCAGTTCTTCGGTATCTTCAGTGTGGATTGAGGTAGCTAATTTTGGATGTGCAAGAGTTTTGATGCTTTGGCAAAAGTAAGAGGGTAAAGAGGGCCCTCAGGGCAGGTGGGGGGAACTTCAGGCTGATCATTTGGACTCCAGACCAGTGGCATAATGAGAGTTGTGGGCCACAGGAGCACTAGCTCTAGGCACCTGCAAAAACATTAACCACCGCTACAGCCAGCCTAGCCCCTGCTGTCACCCGAGCTAGGGACAGAAGTTACACATAAACTGGTTTAAACCTGCCACAGAACAGAAGCTCAGTGCACATAAACCAGTTTCAAAATGGCCAAAACTGGTTTAAGATAAACCTGGTTGAATGAAGTATCAGACTTAACTGATTTGGGTCAAACCAGTTTATGAAACTTCTGTCTCAGACCCTTTCCTGGTTTAAGTTAAATTGTAGTCCCCCAGCATACCAGCATGCTTTGCAGCCCTGGGCTGGGCTGGGCTGTCTGCTTCAGAGAGTGGGGCTGGTCCTGCCCCTCTGCTCCCTTGAGGGCTGGCTGACAAGGGGGAGTGAGGCAAGCCTTGCTGGGGATGCAGCCCAGTCTGCAGGGGTGGGGGGAGACTGCCCCCCCCAGCAAACCCCGGCTGGGGTCTGGGGCCAGGGAAGGAGTTACACACCCCTTCTCGCCCTGCTCAAACTTGCTGCTGGCTGCAACTATGGACTACAAATCCCAAAGGTGCTTGGAAGCAGGAAGAAGTAATGAATAACCCTGCAGAGTCCTGCTGCTGTAAATCTGGACTCTAAATCCCAGAGACCTTGGGGGCAGCACAAACAGGAAGTGAACACAGCCAGAGCCATGCTCTAGTACCCCCCAGCTTCCGGCCTGAGCCACTGCAGGCATGTGGCTGCATTTTCTGAATCAAAGGTAAATGTCCGTTCACTTCTGTTTCAGTTTAATCTGTGCAGTTTAGACTAACCTGCAAAGACTGAATAGATTCAGCCTTGAGCTTTTTGACTGTCTGTACTTAGTCTCAAGGCTCAGACCCAGTAATTACACCTCTGTCCCAGACTCCTGTCCAGTCTATGTGAGATTCTCAAATGAGAATGCAATGAGTGTAATGCTTAAAGAATTGGAGCTATTCCTGCGAAATAAGGAGATTTGGCATGAGCATTTCCCATCCAGGCTCTGAGCTTTTGGATGCTTATCTTGCTTGGGTGAACTGACCCCAGCTGATTTCCTGCCCCCTGGGCAGGGGCCTGGACCTGATGATCTTGCAAGGTCCCTTCCAGCCCTAATGTCTATGAAATCTATGAGATCTTACGTGGCATATCCGCTCATCAATAGAATAGCGGTCCAGTTCCCAAAAGATACTCTTATAAAAAAGCATCAAATCTGACATGACTTATTAACAAAGCATAAAAATGGTCAAGGGACCCTGAGTGGATGAAATACTGTTTATAGCTGCTGGACAGAGCTTCCAACAGACACACTTTTTCCAGTGTCCTAAGGCCAACTCCTATTTACAGAAAGAATAACTGCAGTTAAAATGCACCCATGAGTTTAGGTTTCCTATACAAATGGTTCTAGATATCCAAATAATTTGAATGACTATAAAACCACACGTTCTAACAGTTTCCTAAAGAGCACTCCGGCACGGCAGAGGGCAGCTAGGGACGCTGCTGTCAAAGAATCAATCATTGACTGATTTATGAGAGGACAGTGGCCAAAAGCTAATTCCTTCATCTCTAAATTAACTGTTCCCTGAGAGTCAGCCAGAGAATTATGTTTCCCCTCTTTTGCTCTCTGTCTTTCTGCATTGCATTTACATCTGCTAATTTTATTATCACAGGCTCAGACACTGGTGATGGGGGCCCAGCATAAGATAATAAGAAGCGAGAGAGAAAGAAAAAAAAAGAGAGGTTTACTTTATCCTATTTGGACAATAGAAAGAACTGGTGATATCTCCTGTATTGAGTGTATTTCTCAAGACTTATGTAAAAAATAATTCTTTGGACATTTCTGAGAAGTTCCACTTCTTCTGGTTTTTTTCAGCAGCCTTTGAAATTTTCCAGGGCCTGGGGAGAGCCTGGGATCCAAAGGACTATCTTTTCTTCACTTTCTGCTATTCTGCCCAAGTTCCCTGTGTTGTAAGCTGTCAAATGCACCATCTCCCTTCGCTCCCGTTTTTCAGGAAACTCTCTGGCAGCCAGCCCAAATAACTGGATGCGAACTTTCTAAAGACCCGTGCCCACCGCCCCACCAAAGCAGCAGCAGCAGCAATAGCAGCACACTGGGAGTGACTGGTACCGGTGGGGGAAGCCGCAGGTGCGGAGGAGTGAAAGAACCATGTCAGATCTGCCGGTAGATTCCCCCGTTCCCCAAACATGGCATGTAGTGATGTGACTAAGGAGGGTGACTGGGGCACCAGCCCCAGATCCAACTTTGCGGTGGTGCCAGAATAGCAGCTGCTGCCACTGCTTTCCCAGCCACTGCACCCCCGTCAGGGCTAGGGACAGAAATGACACATAAACCTGTAAAAGTGATCAGAAACTGGTTTAAATCTGTAACACAACAGAAGTTCAGTGCACATAAACCACTTTCAAAATGGCTGACATAGGCTTAAGATAAACCTACATGGATGTAGTATCAGACTTAACTGATTCAGGTTAAATCAGTTTATTGAACTTCTGTCCCAGATCTCCTCCAGATTCCAGTTAACTCACAGTGCCCCCCCAGCATCCCAGGATGCTTTGCACCTTCCCTGGAAACGCCCCGTCCCCTTTACAGGATGGGTGTGCTAGCCTTGGCCCAAGCTGTCTGCTCCAGCCAAGCAGGGAGGCATACTTTAGCACCCCTTGGCCTCTGGCCTGGGCCACTGCAGGCACATAGCTATATTTCCAGAATCAAAAGTGAATGTCTGTTTGCTTTCTTCTCAGTCCAACCTATGCAGCTTAGACCAACCTGCGAAGATTGAATCAATTCAGACTCAGCCTTTTTGATAGTCTGTACTTAGCACAGCAGCCCAGCTCCAGCCACTTCCCCGTGTGCTGCCTCCTCCCAGGATACAGAGCTGCCCAGTTTTGCCTCTGCTGGCATGCCTGCCTTTCTTTGGGCTAGCAGTCATTTTCTGCTGTCAGTTAATGCTAGTCCTAGAGCTCAAGTGGTCACACTCTTGTTGCGGTATTGAAGGTCAGTTCAAGCCATGTTGATCCACACTGGAAGTGCACTTGGTGTTTCAGGTACCACATTTTCTTATGAGGAGAAAAACCTGGAAAAAATGCATCTATGTTTGTTAAACTAGAGCTTTGCAGATCACAAATGAAACACTAGAAACTTAGCACAGGTCTTATACAATTGTTATTTACATGTGCATATACTTGGGGACATTGCTAAATGACTGCAATGGCACCACAACCTCAGCCAAGCAGCAGCCTCTTTTGAAGTATAGTGTCTTGCCCTCAAAGCAAAGAAGAGAGAGCAGAGGAAGAAAAAGAAGAGGGATCCCAACCTACTGCCTACTCTCCCCTGCAGAAACATCTGCAACTTCTGCAAATGGATCTGTGGCTCAAGGATTGGACTCTTAAGTCACCTCAAAACCCATCAGTGAGCCATGGCAGAGATCATTCTCAAATTGAGGATATGCCAATGATGACTCAAGGAAATCCGATGGGGGAAGTGATCTGACCAAGGTCACCAAGTTAGTCAGTGGCAGAATTGAAAACAGAACTTGGATCTCCCAACACCTGGGCTAAAACTTACTGCTCTGACCCATCTTGCCCCTAACACATTTAATTGTTTTTATCTTCTCCCCCACTTTAAAAATTGCACAGATAGATAAATGGGATAAACCTTGGCATCCACAGCCATAGGGTTTCTCTGCACTAGGAAACATGTTTATCTTTCCCATTGTTGCTTCCCCTAACTCAGCTCCACCAGCATTAGCTATGGTGGAGCACTTCTGCAAACAGCCGGCTGTCACCTACCAACATGGTAAGCGCCATGACGTATCACCTTAGAGAAAATTAAAAATGGGTATTGGAAAGTGTCAAGGAACTACTGGTTAGGTGGCCAAAAATGTATGCTTCCTCAATCCCAGGGGGGCTGATTTGGTTAAAAGCCCATCCTGGAAATGTAAAAATTAGTTTTTATGGGAGAAGGGGGACAGGTTAACGAGTACTGGTTGCTACAAAGCATAGAAAAGTGATAAGGGAAGCCCTGTGTGTAGATGAAATGAGGGGCATGTGTCCACAACACCTTAAAGCAGGCTAAATGCTTTTGCACTGCTTTAATGGTGTTGGTGTTTGCACACCTTGGCAGTGTATTATGCATTAATTCCAGCCGCTGTAGGAAATACAGCAGTGTAATGCACCTTAAATGACTTGGGGTGCAGCAAACTAAAACTCCTTTGAGGACACCCTGCAGGCAGCCTGGAAGCAGCCTGGGAAGGCAGGCTCTGCCCAAGAAAAGTGGCGAGCCTGACCTTTTTCCCCCTGCCCCCTGGAGCCTGCCTGCCTACCTGAGCTGCATGGGGGCCTGGTGCTTCCCTCTGTGGCTGCGGTGCCCCCCAGGACCGCCTGAGCTGGTTGCCTGCAGGTGGGTGCCACTGGAGCGGGGGAAAGGGGGCTGCCGCTGCTGTGGAGGGAAGCACTAGCCCCCCTCACAGCTCCACCCGCCAGTAGCTCGCCCTCCCCTCCCCGCCCACGGAGAGGCAGGTAAGTCAATGGGGTATGTGCACAACACCGGGGTTTAATCAGCCCTAAATTGAAGCAGTGTTTTTAAAACCCACCCCTTCAATTTTAGGGCCCCCATTTCATCTACACACAAAAGACCTACTTCTGGTGCCATCAAGAAAGGAACAAAAGAAACCCTAGCAAATAGCATAGGTCCAAAGCTAGGTGAAGATAGTAAAGTTATTAAGAGGGCAGCAAAGACAGAAATATATATTCCAATCCATATTTTTCTGCTGTGTGTTTGGAAAGTAGCAGAAAGATGTGCTAATATCATGGTGGGGTGACAAACTACTTTCCAGTCCATTAACATCTAAGGGTGACATGAAATAACGTTCTTAAATCAGCATGCCCAGATCAACTGTACTACTGCCTCCATGTATTGTGCAATTCTCTTAGGAAATCTGTGCCTCATGGACATTCATCTTTAATGCTGGAATACCAGGAAAAATCCACAAGACAGGAAGAATGCTAATCTTTTGCCAATATTCAACAAAAGCAAGTAAGACAACCCATCTATAGCCTTCTTTGCCAAACATTTATTCTAAAAAAAATAATAGAAAAACGGACCTGGAAGCTAATTCCATGAAGAATTGCAGGATGAAAATATAATTAATGCCAGACAACCTGGTTTGATGGAAAGTTAATCTTGTAAGCAAACCCTGACTCTTCATATGATGGCGATGTGGTGGATAAAGGTAAGTATGCAGATTAAATATACTTAGATTTTTTAAAAGTAGTTGCCATAATATTGCACAACCGTCTCCTTAGAAAATAGCACTGTACAACATCAAAACACATGTTAAATGCATTCAGAGCTAGTTAATTGGTAAATCCTTAAAACGAGAAGTAGTCATCAATGGGAAATCATTATCAAATGGTAATGATAGTGTTTCAGTAAGCCTCCTCACAGGTTGGTACTAATCCTGATGCTGTGTAATGATGTCATCTGTGATCTGGAAGTGATCTAAACTCAGTGCTGATAAACTTTGTGGACGATGCAGATTTAGTGTAGCTAAATGCAAAGGGCAAAGAATGCAGGCCAGGCCTACAGAGCAAGGGCGCGCCTCCTGGAGTACCTCCTCAGTCCTAAGCAGTGACACTGAACAAGAATAAAGGCCATAGCGGACAGACAACGAAGCACTAAAGGGCTCATCTGAAACAGTGGCTGAAGGCTGAAACAGATTTTTAACAGCGAGGTTGATTAACCATGAGAATAAACTATCAAGGGAAGCAATGGAGTCGTCCTTTCTTGATGTCTCAAAACCAACCCTGGCTTCATTCTGTAAAGTAGACTTTAGCTGGATCTCCATTACAGCAAACTAGATGCAATCCTATGACTTGTTCGACATTAGAGATCTAGTTAATCCAGTTAATGACCCAATCTACTGCTAGGTCCACTCAGCATTATTGAATGCAGGTCTGCTCTGAGCAACGTATATAAAGTAGCGGTGGCAAAGAACCTAAATCACTTTGAAGCGTAGACTGAATGACTTTATAGAAGGGATGGTGCGATAGGACAGGGAGTTCTGCGCGTGATACGTTGAATCACGTCTTTGCAGTCCCCTCATTGGCAGAGGCACAGAGATCTCATTGAGTGCCCAGGGCCGGGGCACAGAGGTATGCAACCGCTGTCAGCGGAGAGGTGGGAATGTGGGTGAGGGGAAAGAAAAGCTTATCTTCTTGGGCAAAACTCCCAGAGGATTTCATAGATTTCATAGACATTTGGGCTGGAAGGGACCTCGGGAGATCATCGGGTCCAGCCCCCTGCTCCAGGGGCAGAAAGTCAGCTGGGGTCAAAGGATCCCAGCAAGACAAGCGTCCAAATGATTCTGGCACCCGCTCCTAGTCAGCGCCTGGGGCTGGTGCCTGCCTCGCCCCCTCCTATATATGCCCAACCAGGTTGGTAACTGTCTTGTACTCTGGTAGGTGTCTGATAATCCTCCACTTCAGGGCATTGTTGGTGGCCTGTAGGGGCCAGGAAAGCATTTCCCCCCTTTGTAAACCCTGCTGGCTTCTCAGGATGAGAGTGTCAGGAACCCTGCCTGGAGCTAATGGTGGGGTTTTTTGATGGAGTACTGATGCTCTTGCCAAGACTTAGACAATTCAGAGCTTTCTGACCAGATAATCTTGCTCTTTCACTTGGGTCATCCCAATTTGCTAAATCTGGGACCACAGATGAGTTTTCTGCCTAGGTGAGACTGGCCAAAAGTGTGAGGTTTTGCCTTCTTCTGTGATGCAGGACATGGTCTTTTTCCCAGGATCTTCTGAGCATATATTAATCAACTGTTTGCCAGTCACTGAAATGGCAGGACTTTGGCAGTGCCCTCATCTCCTCTGTGATTTTGGGATTTCCTTGAGTAAGTGGTTGCTTGTGAATGCAGGGAGTAGGATTCAGTGGAGTCAGGCCTGTGTTTCTGTGTCTACGCAGTTGAACGTACCTCTGCTCCCATGACTGCGGGACCTGAGCTAGCTTTACTATCTCAGCACAGGATGGCAACAGCATGGGGACAGGACCAGCTTTGGGGACCTGAACTAGCTTGTTCAGGGCTTCATTGTGCTGCGTAGGCATGCCCTTAGTGATCCGCAAGGAAGCCTGAGATAGGAAGGAAAGCTTTCATCACAGCAGCCAAGGAGGAAAAAGATCTATCTTTTTGGGCTCCCAGCCCACTTGGCTTTAACTTTGGTAAAATGGCACATCACATGCTGTGTCCGCATTACCCTGCTCACCGGTGCTGACCCACCACCCCTGATGTTCTAACTGGGGAATTTTCCTTGTGAAAATTAGAAAAAATATTATTTTTAATAATAGTAATTATTATTTAATAATAGTAATTAATTAAATAATACTATTATTATTTAATGATAGTAATTATTATTACTTTTAGAAAAATCCAAATGTAGACATGGTATTAGGATTAGGTTATACAGTAGACTGTGGGGACAGACGTCTACACCCATGGAGAGGCCTAGGGACACTGTTAGGGGTCGAAGGAGCCTTCCCTAAGGTTGTGGGTCACAGCCTTGGGGACAGCACTCCACAGTGCCGACGGGGCATGTTCAAATTGCTGTTATTTCCCATGCCTGCATAAGAAACATTGGGTTTTGTGCTTGGATCGGTCATAATTCAGTGAATTGCTTGTGCACACCTCAGTCCCGTCTGCAGACTTAACACGTTAAAGAGTTCTGCTGAATGGGGCTTCACATTGCATGCTTTTTTTTTCAGATGAAAAGTTTAATTTTGGTAGTTAAGTAACTCTCTCTCTCTCTGCATTAGCTATTTCTTTCCCATTACTTCTCTAATCTGGATGTTTCTGTAGGGAATGACCCCCAAGATTCTTGCCAATGACACGACAATGTGATGGTGTAATGCGAGGTCCAGGGTGCTAATGCATATTCTATGCAGCGACGCCATCTTTTATAAAGCAAGGGCAATACTTCCCAATAAGCTGGGGCACGGTTTTACTGCCTGTGCTGAGGTCCAGATCATTACTACATCTATAAAGCAGTGTTTTCCTAACCTCAAGATTACTGGGTTATGCCAGAGGAAACGCTGCAGGAATTATTAGGGGTTATTGACACTGTTGCCAAAACCGCATCAAGATTCATCTTGTTTAAAGTGAGGGGACATGGCAGTAAAATAATGCTGAGTGGATCTAGCAATATGTTTCCAATTGCGTCTCCAACGTAGGATTGGAGAGGCAATTGGAAACATTGGTCTGTCAGATCATCGGTCCATCAAATCTGGAAGCCTGCCTTTATTAGTGTCCATTATCAAATGCTCATGCAAAATGTCCGTAGTCCACCACATCAAAGGGGCAGTGCTCTACATGAGGAAACGTTCCTCCTCTTTTTTTTTTTCCAGTCATTTCCAGCAAATCAGGCCCCATCCTGAATGGAGGCATATTATTCCCTGCTATAGCTGCAAAACTAGAATCTGTTCAAAGGTAGCAGTAGAGTCATCCCAGGTAAATGGATCAAAGCATGCACTCACACTGCAAAGGACTGGGTACAGTTTTAGTTTCACTTCTCTATGGTTCTATAAGTCCATGAAAGGAGTAGCCAAGCCTTGATGGCTCGTTGGGGCAGGGTGCCTAGGGCTATTTGTTTCCATGCCCCTTGGTGCAAGTGATGTTGCACACCACTAAAGTCTCACACCCGCTGCCTTGAATGACCCATCTGCAGCTCGGCTAACCAGGGCTAGCCTTTGGCACAAGTCCAGACCAAGGTTCAGACAGGAGTAGCCATAGGAAGATGCCTTTAACTACTCTGCTGCTGCAGCCACCTGGGGATACGGCCGTGCAGTATGACCTTCCTGCTGTACTCTTCACCTACACTAAATGAGAGGAACTTGGTCAAGTTAAATCAAAAAACACCTCCCACCCCTGTATAAGTTCTGGTGAGTCAGGAGCGAGGTGCAAATGTGCACTTTCCTGGCTGACCATAAATAGGCAGTGTGTTGAGCTGCTTTTTGCTGTAATGACAGACTCGTGAGGTCCTGGGAGCACAGCCAGCTGGTCACAGAGCCTGTCTTCACGGACCAGGGAAAGGAGGTCACGCTAGTGGGATACTGGAGAGGCTGGAAAGGCAAGCGGCTCAGATAGATTAAGGGAGACAGTGGGCCTGGGCCAGACAAGGACAACTGCAAATTAGAGCTTTTGTTTCAAATTCCAGTGTCCTCCCTCAAATGTAGAGCTGGTGCAGTTACTCCTGGCAGGGTTTTCGGTGGATCCCTCAAGAGGTGGCTAGATGGGTAGGCCGTACTTTCAAACAGATGGAATAGACTGCAGTGAGTAAGAATGGATGGATGTGGGAGTTAAAAGGCAAAGGAGAGGTGCGTGGGAGGGGAGAGCCCAGAAGAAGCTAAGGAAATGGAGAGTCAGTTTTAGCATACCCAATATGATGTCTACTGTGTTTCTTCCCTGAAGGCGCAGATCAGGGTCTGAACCCGCACTGTAAGTTGTTGGTGTGCAAACAGGCAGCAGTCCCTGACCCAGGGAGTTTCCAGTCTGTATATGTCATAGTAGCAGTGGGTGGGTGAACCAAATGCAGGCAGGACCAGGTAACCAGTGAGCCAACCCCATAGTATTTAACTAGTTGTTTATGTCAGAAGACCAGCTGCCCACCCAGGGCCTGCAATATGCAGCAGGTCAGACTAGGTCCGTGATTCTCAGTCAGGGTGCTATGCCAACATAGGCTGCCATGAGATCCTTTCCAGGATGTTGTGGGTGCCATGCAATGTTAGCACAGCTGCAGTGTAAACACGAGTCACAAAATAAGCCCAGAGATTTCCAATAGGAATCCGTAGTGTCAAAAACATTCTCACCTGCTGTGGTCTTTCTGGGATCTTTGCAACAGAAGAATTGCTATATATTTCTGGTGTCAAAACAAAAACCAAGTGAAAACAGAGAGTTGATACTTTCTGAGGGGTGAATTGAGTCTAATGAGGAGTCCTTGAGTCGAAAAAGATTGAAAACCACTGGGCTAGATAAATTAATCATCCTTTGGCTCTGTAAATCTAGCTGCTGTGGGGTAGGTTGTGGGTATCAGGGCAGAGGGAGTTTCAAGGGGGTGATGCAGTGGCTTTGGAGATTTATTTTTGCAGAGAGCCGTGTCCCTGAGTGCTGTAAAAGATTTCACTTCTGGCTTCTATGGCTAAGTACAGATGGTCAAAAAGCCATCGGCTGAATCGATTCAATCTTCACAGGTTTCTCTAAAATGCATAGATTGAACTGATAATGAAGTGAACTGATGTTAATTAAATTGGTTATAGTTAATACTACATTCCTTCAGGTCTGTCTTAAACTGGTTTTGGCCATTTTGAAACCAGCTAATGTGCACCGAACTTCTGTTACAGGTTTAAACCAGTTTCTGATCACTGAAACCAGTTTGTGTAATGTCTGTCCCTAGCCTATCTAGTTATTTTATTAATGTCAAAACCTGTTCTGAATGCCATGCTGGCTGTTGTGCAATTCGTCTAGTAAACCCAGGCCCTTGCAGAAGCTGACTTGGTGAAACTTGCTTTGTACCCCACTCATTTATTGAACTAACTGGCCGCTGTTTTCGAAGACTGTGGGTAATGCAAGAATTTCCCTTCTGGGTGAGTGTCTTGGTGCTTAAAGATACTAGGAAGCTGGCAAGAGGCGAACACTGTGCAAGCAGGTGCTGGATACTTCCTAGCCCTTCTCTATGCATGTCTCATACCTGAATGCTCACCTGCAGGAGCCCAGGAATTCCCTCTCCCGGGTCGGCATTCTGGGCAGGCTGAGTCATGTGCTTGTTCAAGGACATGGATAAACAGCTGCAAGGGGGACCTAATGAAACGATTAGATGGAGGTGGATTGAGGCCACGTTTCCATCCATCAAAGGGAAGAGTCATTGCCAGACCCAGTGACCCAGTTTTATTTCTTCCCTTGAAAAGAAGTGTTAGTGTGTGCAGTCGGTTGAGGCTGGCTGCTCCCGGGCACGTACTGGAGTTGCTCCCAGCCTCTTTGTCGCTGGCCACAGCCGGCACTTGGAGAGCAGCAGAAATCTACTCTCAGGCATTAGCAAACCCTCCTTCCATGTGATTATTCTTGTGGCAAAATTTGAGTGAGCCCATCTTTCCTTTCCCTTGCCCCTTATGCTTCAAACTGCTGGTGGGAGGAACATGTACCATCCCCCCTGCCCCAGCACATACCCACCCACCCACCAAGTGTGTTGCCGTCTCTCAAGAGACTGTAGAAACCCCTCTGCAGCAGTCTGTCTGGGACAGGGCTCCACAACCCAGAGAGAAGGTGGCCAGCAAGCTTGGTGATTAGGCCAGGAGAGAAGAGGGCTTGTATGTGATCATAATTGGCCCAGTCAGCAGGGAGATGTTAAGCTTTGTGGGTATGTACAGAAGTGCTCTGTACACGTTTTACAGCGCTGTAATTTAGAGCACTTTTTATAGCACTATAAAGTGACAGCACTTTTAAACATGACAGATGTGCAGTGCTTGGTTTGGGCGGTGGAGTGGGGTGGGGTGGGGTGGGGTGGGGGGAGGGATGCCTCTGAGCCTCCCTGCACTTTCTAGGCTAGGAGACAGGGGGTGCTCCACAGTCTGGGGCTTTGCCACTGATCAGGAATGTGACCAGTGTACAGAAGTTATTTAAAGTGCTGTAAGTTACTGAAGTGCTATAAAATACAGCACTTCAAATTTAATACCTCATTTAACAAGGGTTAATTTAAAGCACTGTACCCATTTTTAAAGTGCTGTAAAGCTGTGCACTTCTGTTAAGTCATGGCAATAAATCATTTTAAAAGGCAAAAAAGCAACTTCTGTACACATCCTGTGCTTTTCCCCTTTTAAGGTCTGTTCTTCCCCTACCCCTAGGTAAGGGGCAGCATAGTTCAATGAACAGGGCCTGGCAGGATCCAGATCTGGAGTCTGTACCTGACCCTGCCAGTGACTGGCTCAAGGGCATGTCCCTTCACCTCTCTATCTTTTTCCAGTGTTGTGTCATCTCTTACCTGGTAATGTGCTCAGTTCAATCAAGCCCCCAAGAAAATTGTGGCACCAAAGTGCTGCCTCAAAATGAATAATGTGATGGGAATTGTACAGGTCACAGAAATATGATCCTGGCTTCACTCTTGTCTTACTAAAGAACTTGGCATGTTAAGTATTTTTGGAAAGGCCCCAGATTCCCACCTACTTGGTTGTTCAATAATGTTACACCATTTAAACAGTGTAATGAGGGATGGTAAGAAAGGGGTTGCAGTACAGAGTACAGGGTAACTCTTTTGACACAAGGTCTGTCTTGGAGTGAAAGGCCATTTCTGGAGATAAGCCACTGGTTTGGGGTCCAGAGGGTCAGGGTTCAGCTTCCTACACTACCACAGAGGTCCTCTATGCCTTATGGCGAGTCATAAAGGGGCAGATACTGGGACTTGGCTGTTTGAAGTGGGACTTAAGCAAAATGCGGGCCTTAGCTTCAAAATGAAAACCCCTGCTCTGCTGCTGCCTACCCCTGTCGGGACCCTAACTCCTTACTATTTTACTTTAACATTTCCCAAGTGCCTCTGTACATGTCCAGACCTGCTGCAGCCTTGACAAGACTGAGCCCAGTCATGACCTAGACATTCCTCCTCCAGAAATGTGTTAAAAGAAAAGTCTGCCCTGTTCAGCTCTTTCCAAGAAAGGCTGTGGGTGCAGATGCCTCACTGTAAAGTGCTTGAGGGACAGGATTTAAGCAAATCTTACAGAAGAGGAGAGTCTCTGTGGGTTCGATCTAGGGAGCTGCATGCTGGGTTTATTCAGACCCTTGCTCACCGGTCTGGTGGTTGTGAATCTCATTCAGAGGTGTCTACACTGGAGGACAGCTCCGCTCACCCATCCTGCAGGTGTACTCCAAACCCAGAGCTGACTAATGCGGCTGCTCTGGACTCATCCATCGGCACCTGCTTTTAAGCCCCAAATCTCTGGCAGACCTCAGAGAGGCTGATGGGGACAAGCCCAGAGTAGCCTCACAGGTGGATTTCTGGGTTTGGCACGTCTGATCATAGATGAGCTCGAGATCATCCTTGCCAGGACTTGCAGCTGCCATGGTGTAAACAAGCCCAAACTGTCCTCTTGCACTGCTTAGGGAGGCCTCTTGCCTCCCCAAGGGTTCCAGATTCCTCTCGGGGGCCTAAAAGTTACAGAATCCAAGTCCTTTACTCAATCTGGCCCTTAATCTCTGTGGCAAAATCTTTTCTCATGCCCTTTCCCAGTCTTGTCTTATGCTATGGGGGTAGGATGGTTTTCCATATGTGCAAACCTCACCAGAATGACTTCCTGATCTCAGGTGGGGCTCTTAGGTACTACTCTAACAAAAGTATATATGAATATGTATGCAGTGTAGCAATAGAAGTTACTGTTTAGAAACACTCCCTTACTTAGAAGACAACAGAAGTTGAGAATTTGGATATAGCCCCTCAATTAGGTTAGTTACGGACAGACCAAGGGTCTTCAGAGGTCGCCTACTGCTCTACAATAAAGTTCATTGTTTCATTCTTATTCGCATCTGCTTTTATTTATTGAACCCCATGATCACTACATGCAGATTCAGTGATTTTGTTTTCTCCCTGTAGGTCCCGTGGTCAAACCAGTGCATGCCCACTGGAAAGTGCCTTCTGCCCTTGAATAAATGAGCCCAAGGAAGCATGTGCTAACTCTGCCCTGCTGGATTATGTCATATTCAGAAACTGGAGCTGGCTGTGCTTATGCGGTTTTAACTTTTTCCTTCTCAAAATCACCACGTGACAATGGATTCCTTTGTTTCCACTGTATTTGCTTCTACCACCATGGCAAGTTCAAGAAAAATATTTAGCCTTGGAGGAGGTGGCAGAAAGGTATTTTTAAAATGCTGGTAAGGCAAGAAGGTGAGAATGAGAAGGTATTTTGGTCCACAACACTGCAAAATGATTTTGCATGCAGGGATGGGGAGGGGGATATGCCCACTGTGGGAGGAACTGCATTTACTAAGCAATCACAGATGAAGCTGAAAGAAATAAGTCACTGGAATTAGAATAGTCTACTATTTTCATGGACACATGGCTAGAGAGGGATAACGGCTCCCCAAATATTTCTTAGTCAAAGCTGAAGCCAAATGTCTGTGGGTTCCCATTTCAATTCCCATGAACAGTTGAGTTGGGAGGCTCTAACGTTGTTTGTAGTCCATTAGTCTCTCTGTAGGACTTCATGGATAAGTACCTACAGAATGATGATATCATTATTTTCTGTGTATTACATTTATACATTTTGGAAAACCGTTTCTGAAAGCAAGTGAAGAGACATAAACACTATCTTCTCACTCATTGAGTTTATACATTGCTGTTTTAAAATAATAAAATATACATGATATACACATTAAAGTCAGTTTAAAAGAAAAGGAATCTGGGCACTCTTTTAAGTGGCAAACCAAAGCTCTGGAGAGATCAGAGGTGGGTTTGGCTATTTTTTCTGCTTCATCTGCTATCACGTTGGTATTCCATCAAGAGAAGTGGAATCGAATTTGCCCTTGCAACTGCACACCTCTCATTTGGCATAGCTGCATCGGCAATAATCTTGGCCTATAATACTGGAAATACAGCACCTGATTGCGGTCTCACCTGAGGTTAACCAGAACAACTACACTGAAGCCAATGGAGTTCAGCCAGTGTGAAGGAAAGTGCCGTGGAATGAGATTAAAATTCAGTCTGAAGTCTAAAGCACATTCCTGCACCGATGGAAGGGAAAAGGACCAGATGAAGTCATACACTATCATTCTGTGCTTGCTGCTGTACAAAATGCAATGCCAATATGTGCACATGACGTGCTGTGGGTGAAGCCAGATTTTGGAGCGTGGATGTTAGAATCTCGTTCCCAAGGCAAGCGGGCTTCTGCAGCGGGTTGACAGATCCAAGGAGTGCAATGCCCCCGTACGAGATATGCATGTTCATTTTTTGCTGGTGTTTCTTTTGGCTTTCTATCTTTTCTGAGTCTATTAATCATCATATTTGTCATTCCTTTTCCCTATGAACAGAGAAATACTTTCATGGGAGACAAACCCTGACTAATTCTTCCCCTGCACACCCACCATGTTTGGTTAGTTGGTTGATCTATTTATTCTGAGTGATGTATCAGACGTGTAGGAGGTATAGATGAGTGAACCTTCACTGACTTCGTGCACTCTGGGGCAGCTTTATATCAGCTGAGTATCTGAAACAGCCTTTGTTGTTAACACAGCTCCATTTTTGGTTAGCAAGTAAATGTTACAAAAAAAAAAAATAATTGTGAGGATTCCCCAGAGTTTGGTCAAATTATTTTACATTCCTTGTGGCCTGATCACCGTGACTATTATGAATTCATTATCTGTCACTTGTTCATGTTGAACCGTGTGAGATTTTTTTTCCTCTTGATTTGTGCCTGAAACTTTTAAAACAAGAAAATCAGGAATTTCCATGCTAAATTCTTGGGCAAGTAATTATTCGTGCTAACATTTCTGAAACTTCTGAGAACTGCTAAAATTGTCATGAATACCCAGCAGTGGTTTGAATCCACACAAATAATTCAGGTTACTGTAGGGATCCACATTTCCCTCCTTCTTTTACTCTTAGTTGGAACTTGCAGGCATTTTTGTGGTGCCTTTTTCACAAGTCAGTGCTGAGCAAGACGCTGGCTGTTTCCAGTTATAAGGGACTAGATCTCAGCTGCTGCAAATGCCAGAGAGGTCAGTGGAGTTAAACTGATTTTATAGCAGCTGAAAATCTAGTTTACAGACTGAATCTGTTTAAAGGGTGTCAAAAGAGACAAATGGGTTTCGTCTAGGAAATAACAGCAAGAGGCATGAAGTTTTGCCTACAGGAATCGACTCAGTACCGAGGGCCCTGCTTTCTAGAACGGCCCAGCTGCAACTCTGTTGACTTCATTGGAGTCACTCCTGATCTAACAGCTGTTATATGTGAAAAGAATTGGGTCTTGATGGGGAGAGGGACGTAGTAACACTGTAATCAGGAAGCATGATTGACCGGAGCTAGCTTTACTCAAGCCAGTACGGGGAGCAGTGAGCTTCAGGACAGGCTATAAAAGCCCTCCCTGATTTTTGGTTGATTACTCAGTGCCTGAATCCATGCTGCAGTGGTTTCATGGCTTTTGGGACCCAGACTAGCTAAGCTAAAGCAGGCTCAAAAATGTGTTGCAAGCTCCCCTCTGACTGCTGTCTTAAGACTTAGCATCATTTTTCCTGCAGTTGTGGTGACGGAGGCCTGCCCCGAGTAGGCCTTGCCCTTCCTCTTGGTAGTGCTCCTAGTAGTACTCATGGAAGGGTTGTTTTCTTGTTACCCTTGACATTCCTTGCTAGGTTTAGCTCCTTTTCCCATGCCTTCCTGATTTTGTCTCTATGTGTTCATGCTCAGCGTAGTAATTTGACCTAATTTCCACAATCTTCCAGAAGAAGGAAGGTCGTGAGAATCTGGTGTAGTTACAAACAAGCAAACAAGGTGTTTTTGGGAAACAAAACATGCTTTATTATGTCTAACGGATAAGGGACGCATCTACACGTGCGCCGGACTGCGCAGTTGTTAGCAAGTACTAAATGCCTCTGCAGGAGCTGGTGTTACTGCGCAGGCCTGAACCTGCATGGGTTTTTTTTCCCACGCTACTGTGCAGTAGCATCCGCATCATGGTTTGTGCCCATTGACACTACGTCGCTGTAGCACTGAGCTATGGTGACCATAGCTCATTGCTATGGCCACATAGTGTCTCATGTAGACGTGCCCAAGGAGTAAAATGCTGATTCCACAAAAGTAATTGGAAAAACCCTCATTGACTGTGGTAGGATGAGGAGTTCAACATACACCACTTTAAACATCACCTTTTAAGCGACTTGAGCCAGGCCACTGAGGGAGCCCATGTCACTAAGGGAGTCTGGACTGGGAAAGAGGAGTTTGTTGCCTTCTCGGCCCTGTATTTGTCCTTCACACGAGGCTGTTTTAGAGGCCCTCCAGCTATATTGCAGCTCCTTGCCTTTCTTGGGACGTGGTCTTATGTGCGAAGATAGTTAGGATCACAGAGGAGCTGAAATTAAACCTTTACATGTGCTGGAGTGGTGCTAGCTGAGAGTCTGATGCATGAGGTTATCAGTGGTGGCTTTTTCACACTCTTGTCTCTTAGCCCCCATGAATATCCCTGAGCACCAAAACTCATGCTCTTCCATTTCCCATTACCTGAGATTTTTTTATTCATGGCTTAACATCTTTCCTTTCTATTCCACTGTGTGCTCTTTGGAACGGATCCAAGAGGCAGAACACCCCGGCTGACACTTGGCCACAAGCACCACGATGATTTCCGTGCTAGGCAAGCAAACCGACTTACACATATATAGCAAGCCATGATCTCTCCCCCCTGAGAGTCATCTCTTTTGGCAGTGGGCCCCGTTTTCCTTTTGTCAACTCCGGGCCATGTTCAGAAACACTTGAATGATCAGTCCGTATTGATACACCTCACTTCCTCCCTGTTTATATAATCTAGTAGATCCCCCCTTAGAATAGGGAACCTTGTAAAACATAGCAAAAATCAAGAAATAATTGAATCATTAAATGTCTAGTATGGCTCAGGAACATATTTAAGGAGGAGTGGGTGGTTAATGCTATATGATGCATCTATACCATGCCCCCAGCATGTCCTGGGAAGGTTGTTTCTCGCTATGTCCCACCTACCTGCTCCTTCTCACACATACAAAACCCAGTGGCCCTACTCACATACCCCTTGGCAGCCTGTCTGCGGGTGGCATGCACTTAGGAGTGTTCCTGCTGGGGAAATGGTATAAATACACCTGTGGACTTTAAATGGGGTCTGAGATATTGTGAAATTTGCTACCCACTAGCTACCTGTTTCCATTTCACTGTGAATAAGACATCCAGAATGATGGATAACTGAGTTCAAAGTTGTAATCCTTAAATGAGGTGGGAGGTGAGGAGCAAGAGGCTTTACCTGACAGATTCAAGGTCTGGAAAACTTGCCTAACAGTGTGGCAAATGGAGCTTAGTGTACTCATGTTATCAGAGGTAGACATATGGGTTGGTCAAGTTTTGCCGTACACACGCTCAATGAAGATATCTGATGTTCTGTAGACTAGCAGGCACTGATATCCCAGGGTCTACGAACTGGAAGTTGAAGCTAGTCAAACCGACTGGAAGTCCATCATAAACTGATGAAGCAACTACATAGAGTGGGGTCAATTCTCCATCTGTTGAAGCCTTTAAACGAAGATTGAATATCTTGCTAAAGGCATGGCCACTAGTCAATAGACTCAAAGAGTCACCAGGTACAGCTTCATCACCAGGCCAAACTAAAAGGCCCCGAGATATGTGAAAACTATCTCGCACCTCCTGTTATACTCTGAACTGCTAAATGAGAACTTCAATTTCTCCATCATCCTCTAAGTTTTAGTGTATAAACAGTGCCAGTTAACTGCTTATGTTGACTAAAATAGCCGTGCACACACGCACATGCAAACACATGGGTGCACATCTACTGGCACTTAGGAATGCTGGTGGGGTGGACGTCCCAGGGAGTTCAGAACAGGATTATGAAGGCAGTCTCTAGGTCTAATCCTCTTCAAATTGATAGCCACTCAAAGCTATTATTGAAAAGGGGAAAGCACATGACGCAATCCCTTGGCCTGTATGTGCGGAGTTGTTGAGTTCCCTGTGACTGGTGCCCACGCGGCAAAATCCACAGTCTCTGTGCATACATTCCCTGGCAGCCTCATCAACGATACAAATTAAGAAATGGCCCAGGAGAATGAAATACTTAGGATGAATGGCCTGAAATGAGCAGATGGAGCAAACGCCTCAGAAAAGCCTGATCCGATTTCTTGCATTTGCCCTGGCTTTCTGGAGCAGTTCTTCCCTGGCGTTGCCAGTTTTGAAATCCAAAACAGCAGTCGGGTCTTCAGTGCTGCTGCATCTACTCAGCCATCCCCTAGTGACACTGTCTCTGTCCTGATCCCATTGGGAACCAAAGAGAGGTACTGCTGTTAGGAGGCAAAGCTAGATGACGATGCCCCCTCCACCCTCAGTGCTTGAATACTGGACTCCTCTCGACTGTTTCTCACGGCATCAGGCATGAGACTGCCTTGAGTCAGTCAGGCAAGTGGGAGTGAAAGATGCAGTTAGGAAAATGCGAAAAGGGGGTGGGAAGCATGTGGCTGAAGAGAAAGGCGAGCAGAAGGGGAGAAAGGCAGAGGTGAGAGCTGGCAACAGAAAGGTAAACCAACAGAAAGAGGGAGAAGGGCAGGATGAAGGAGTTGAGGAAGAAGTGAGGAAAGGAAGGAGAAGACCACCGAGAACAGAAAAAGAAACCAGGAGGAGGATAATTGTCTGTAGCTGAGCACGGAGAGAAGGGTTGACAGTATGTTAGAAGCAGGTCTGTGGAAATAGGCTAGAGAAAAATCACCGATGAGATTGCTAAGAAGAATTTCTCACTTGCTAAGAAGAATTTTTCCAACTATTTGAGGTGGTTTAATAAAAGATATCGGATTTACCTGAGGAACCATGTCTGCCTGTATCACTGACAAAAGGCTTTTTCTACCCAGCCCATCAGTGATGTGCCTTGGCTTCCCCATTTCAGGACGGGGGAAGAGTTAGAGCTGGTTAAACCATTCCAGACAGTGACTATCCAACCTCTTCCTGCAGACCTCCAGGGAGGAAGAGTCTGCAACTACTGTATTGTCCTGCTGGTCTTCCAGTTAGGAAGCTTCTCCCGAGCTCTGATCCAAATCTGTCTCTTGTAGCCTCATTCACGTCTCACTTATGTCAGGGTCACACAAGCCAATGGTCCCTTCTCTGGCACAGTCTTTGCCCCTGCACCTGCCTTAACACCTGCCTTTTGCAGCCCCCTTGGAGAGTGGGGCTGGCTGACTGTGGAGTAGGATACTGCTCACTGAATAAGCAGGCTTGCACCACGTAGTAAACCCCAAGGTCAGCTTCTTTTTGCCTATGCAAGCTTACCATGCCAATAAACTCTGATTGCCCTAAGGTACAGCAAAACAACACGTGTAACACACTGCATAAGGCCCGCTCTGTGCTGCTAGACCTGTCCCGCACCTGGAAACCAAGGCGGCAGCAGCAACAGCATGCAGTTGGCTTAGCAGAATGATCTCTTCCAGGGCTTTCCTATGTGGGATAACTTTATCTGGGCAAATCCCATCAAACTTGGCTTAATTCTTGTGAAGTTGTGTTTGCAAGGCTGAAGGACCAGAATTTTTCTGTCTCATAAAACCCATCAGATTTTTTTTAAAGGCGCTTTTGAGGTTTGTGTTAAAAATTGTTTCGCTTACTGGTAGGAAAGACACTATAGTGCAGAGGCTTATGCCTATGCTCCCTAATCTGAGAGGCTGCAAAAACCCTTCGCTGTAATTCTGGGGAAACTCTGAGCATTTAAACAGTGTTCAAATTACAGCCTGGTGCCCTGCTGCATTGTAACGTTCCCTTTAAGACTCTTTTGGCTAAAGGCAATACAGAGAAATGCAGGAGGTGGGGACAACAACAAAAAAAAAATGAAGAAGTAAAGGCAGGAAAAGTTTCTCCAGAGGAAAAATGCAGGGCTTGTCCTTCACCCTGACGTCAGATCTGTCTTTAATAAAATCCCCAAAGAGCCAAGAGAAAAAGGCAGATCTGCCTGAGCGAGGCTGCCAGCTCAGGACTGCTCTGCCTTCCCAAAGTGGGGGGTTTTTGTGCACAGCGGCTTCAAATCTGGGTTCAATCAATGCATTTAATCCTGGCTTCCAGTGATGAGGTGGCTTCTGCCTTGGATTCTAGCAGCAAGCAGCATTGTGCAGGTGAGTCTGGGAGCTGCAGGCAAGACTTGGCTTGTGCAGCTGATGAGGATTTTAGCTTTATTCTTTCCAAAGAAAGTAAGGGGGGGCGGGGGGTGGCCAGGAAACCAGCTGGGGACAGCCCCTAATCTAAGGGCAGGAGAGGTGAGGTAGGAGCGGGGAAGATGTTCACCCCTCACCTTTCTTCTCTTTTTTGCTGCAAAGCTGAGACCCATTTTTTTAAGCCCAGAAAAGCAGTACCAGATGCAAGTGTCCAGTTGAAATCTGCCTGTGTAACTTCACTGGATCCCTTGGAAGCCAGCTGAGGAGAAAGGGAGCAGAGCAGGGGGGAATAAAAGGATCTGGAAGAGGGGAGTGGAGGGCGACAGGCAAGTGTCTGCGGGACAGGAGCAGCAGCATCTGCTGGCAGGGGGCAGGGAGCAGGGCATCTGCAGAGACCACACGTGGCAGCAGGAGAGATCTGGGTGGAGGGGGAGGCAGTGGCTGGGCTGGAGGACATGGGTGCTGCAGGCAGGGATGGCAAGGGAAGGAAGCTTTAAAGGCACAGCAGCCTGCCTGTGCATCCCCTGGCAGTGCCAGGGGGTGGCTGGCTCCCTGGGCAGCACCCTGCCCCTCCAGGTGGGCATACGGCAGAGGGGCTGATGCTGGCTCTGTAGCAATGAGTGCAGGCAGGCTGCTGGGGCATGGGGGGGCTGGAGGCAGCTCTTGCTGGCTGGGTGGTGCCTGCTTCTGGGGCTAGAGGGCAGAGCAATGCTCAGGCGGGTAAGTGCCACCACCAACCCCCTGCCTCTTGCCCATGAGGGGAGCTGCCACTCGGGAAGGGGAAAATGTGGAGCAGGGTCTGTGCGGAGCTCGCAGGATGTGGAGAGGAGGATGGCTCAGGGGGACAAGGAAGGAAGTGCTGGGGTGCGGGGTCCGTGCTCATGGAGCTGTCCTGCACAAGTGCTGGTGGTCCAGTGTCTTAGACTTGCTGCGGGAAACCAGGCGCTAAGTTCAGCAGCCAGATACAAAGGACAGATAGATGGATGCAGTGTCCATTTGAAGCAGACATTCACTTCCCAGATCCTCTAAAGCAAGTAACTACTGCAGAGGGTCTCACCGCTTTAGGCTCAAGGGCCCCCTTGCTATACATGAGACATCCCTTAGAAAATGCTAGCTCCTTGATTTCAGGTGATCTTTGACTTCAGAAAAATACAAGAGCAAATCTTCTGTCGCAAAGAGCTCAGAAGGACCACAGCAGGGCAGGAACAGTTTTACTGCTATGGATTTCTATGTGAAATCTCTGGGATCATCATTTGATTTGTGTTTGCTCACTTAACAGTGCTAACGTTGTGTGACACCCCCCAACACCCCTGAAGGATGTCAGGATGCTCCAGGGTGCCATGAGAGCCTGGTTGAGAATCACGCAAACACTGTATTTTCTGTAGGTTGGTGAAATGGCACAAGAGGGTAGTTCCCTCCATCTTCTTCAAGGCAGGTGTGGGCGAGTACCATATAGATCTTAGATAGGAGTGGGTAAAATATGGCCCGTGGGCTGGATTCAAGGGATACTATCCAGCCGATGTCAGGTCCCTTGACCCAGCCCTGGTGCAGGAGGCAGCCCACTCCACTTTCTGGCAGTCCTTGCAGTGGTAGCTCCTTCTGGCTGCCGCTGCGAGTGTCTCTGCTGCAGCTGACCTGGCACCCAGGCATCCTCGCCCGTCTGCCCTGCACCCACCACCCGGGGTGCCAGACAGAGCAGGCAGCTGGGTAAGCAAAGCCTCCATGGAGACTGGCCAACGACTCCCGCAGGCAGGGCGCACTTGGATGGGCGGATGGATGGAGCCATGGGTAGGCAGAAAGTGGTGTCCGCGAGTCCTGGCCCAGGTCCAGGATTGTAGGGTGATCATAGCATGGGGCTATGATCACCCTACAGAGTGTGATCCACTCCCTGCACACCTCTACCCCTACCCCTGGAACAAGTGCCCATCTCAGGGACATGCAGGGAGCAGATTGCAGCTGTGCCCCGGGCCCCGGCCCTATGCAGTCATTCCACACCTGCCCATGGCTCCATCACATCTGCCTGGCCAAGCGTGCCCTGCCCACGAGGGTCCCAGATCCATGGAGATCCAACCCATCCTTTCTGTCTGGCACCCCCAGGAATGGGTGTGGGGTAGATGGGCCCGGCCAGATTGGACCAATTGCACCCCCTGCCACACCTGGCCAGGTTAGCACAGCACCTCCTCCGCCCACAACAGCTCACCGAATGTCCCTTCAGCCAAAATAATTGTCCAATCCTAATGTGAGACCTGCTCCACTCCGTTGTCTTGATGTTGAAAGTCTGCCCATAACAGCCTGACATACACACGGGAAAATGAAGTAAACCCCTGGCTTGGAGAGCTTTCAGGTCAAGGCCCTGGTCCTTCCATCAGGCCCAACAGGAATGCACCAGCTCTTCCCAATGGCAGAGCACTGCGCCTGTGAGAGTCCCATTGAAATCATTGAGTCTCTGGCTGCAGGCATCTGATTGCAGGACCAGGCCCTCAGGTAGACCACCTCGCTGCACACGGTATCGTCGGGGTGGGAGGGTGAGGTCTTCCTTTTAATGACTTATGAACTTGCTTCTTTTGGCCTCAGGTACAAAGAGGGGCTTGACTGGAAAAGGGGTTTGGTAGATGTGGGGAGGGAGGACTCTCCACACAGATAAGATTTTCGGAGCAGAGAGGTTGGGAGGTGTGGTGTGATGGAGAACATTAGCCCGTAGGACTGGACGGGACCTGCCAAGTCAGTGAGCCCAGCCCCTTGCCATTGCAAGCAGCCATGCCCCAGAAGTCCCAGAAGATCGCCCCATCAGGGTGGTCCTCTTTCAGGGGTGCAACAGGCTCGATGTAGTGTTTGAAGGGAAAAGAATGGGTCATAGTCAGGTCAGCTAGTGAATTTTGGCAACTGGACAGACAGGAGGTGTGTGGGAGTGTTAATGTCCCTGACGCTGCAGAAGAGGAGGGTATGGGATGTTTGAGGGGGCTCAGGAGGCTCTGGGATGCTGTAAAGGTTTTATTGGCAGAGCGCTCTCATGTGAAACCTCAGGAAGCCTGCACAGATCAAGCCAAATAAGTGTCAAAGACACCCTTGCACTGCACCATGTTGCCAGGTATTTTTATGTACATTTAGCTGCTATATATAACATTATTTGAACATGCATTTGCATCAAGGCACAAAAATAAAAGCAGCCGGGCCCCATACATTGCTGATCCCACACTTGCTTGCATGAAGGTGGATGGCCACGTTCTCAGAGATCCCCACGATTTCACTGGGACTCAGCCTATCTGCTCCTTTACAGACCTGGGGTGTGAAGAGGAGGAAGCAGGATGCATTGGGAAACCCAAGGGTGGGGATGACTTAGCTTTCTGGTTTTGATATATATAAATGTGCATATTGTGAGCAGTATGGAGAATACAGGGTTTTTAGGAAAGCCTTGGATGCCTTGGGTATCACATACCAAGTGCAGTAGGGGTCTTCTACAAATGTGTTACAGTCTATGCTGTCTCATAAAAGTTTTAGTGAGTTCTTAAATATTTTATTGGGATATATATATATATATATATATATATATATTTCCCCCTCCAGCTTTTAAAACCAGAATCTCTTAGCTGTAGGGGTACAAGCGTGCAGGCTGGAGCATGTGTGTGGGGGAGAGAGAGGGATCCTTCCAAACCTAAACTTTCAAACGTTCTCCTAAATCATTTTTTTTTTTCTTTACGCGCACAGTCAAATTTTCAAAAGAGCCTTCATGACTTGGGAGCAAAAGTCCTATTGACTTGCAATGAGGCTGAGGCTTTTCTGTACCACCGTTGCATTTGAAGGTGCATCTTTTAGGCATGGTATCTTGGTCCTTTTCAGTGACCTCCTGCATCTTGCTGGGAGATAAACTCTCCTTTTCTCCTCTTTTGATCCCTGACAGGAAACTTTCAGCCCTCTGTGATCAATCTTCGGCCTCAAGATTTGGAGGGGATATTTCCACACAGCAGAGGAAATAAAAGGGACATTAATTTGGCTGCTGGCCTTACAGCTTTTGAATGTGGGGAACCGGGAGGATTAGCTCTGTACAAATAAGTCAGCTCCCTTCCATCCCTAGAGCTTCATTATCATTGCCACTGCTCTAATCTATGGGCTAACCTAGACGGTGCAGGAGGTAGTTATAAAACCCTGCGGCTTTTCCTTCTCCTTTTTGTATGATTTACTGGCATGGATTTGGGTCCAAGGATTTTTTCATTTGTAAAATATTTGGATTTGGTGGCAGGAAAAAATGATTACGTTTTCTTGGCCTCCTATGAAGGAAACCACACTCTGACCAGGCTTGAACCAAAAAAATAATGGTGTGGATTTTTGTTCATTGGCAGTTTGTCGAGTGTTAAATGACTTTGTGTGTTCCAGGGACCTTTATGCTCATTTGGCGAGGGGGGTGCATGGATGTCAGGAAGAGGTGTTTTGGCCACTGATACGTTGGCTGGAACGGTTCCTGAGATGCAGATAATTGTGTATACTCTGTAATCAAGGTGTGAGCCATTTGACTTGTTCTCCTTCCTGAATATATTATCACATAATATTGTCACAGACTTCCTAATGCTTCGTGCAGACAGCTCCTAGTTACGTTTTCACTCTTTGCAATAGCCCAGGTCCTCTGCAGGGTATAAATGGATTTGGCTCCCAGTGAAGCTACACTGGTTTGTGCCAGTTGAGAACGTGGTCCAATAGCTGCCCTGGAAATGTATGTGCTGTGGTTGAAGGGAAATGGTGCTCTGAAGCAGGCCTCCCAATTGCATTATATTTATCAACACCAATTTACATTGTCTGGGGTTTGGCAACTTCCTCCCATAAGCGCACACGTGCAAGGCAGTAATTGCTACTCTGAAGCTGAAGTCCTGGAAGCGTTGCAGCCAATGCAAATCTCCACTGATGTCAGCAGCAGCTGCCTTTGGTGCATAACTCCTGCCGCAAAATCGTGGGGTTGGGAGGGACCTTAACAGTCATCCAGTCCAATCTCCAAAACAGGTGAGATGCAGACCCTCCTATCAGGAGTGCGGGTCCAAACATCTCCCGTCAGAGAGACTGCAGCCCAAACGGCTCAGCCATCCTGTCACCCAGGTCTGGGGGTTGTGTGATTGCAATCTGCTTTTAGTCTGGAGCAGCTGAGTCTCTGCAAAGAGCAGCTCTCCTCAGTGGGACGGTGTGGTGCAGTGCACGGAGTTGCCAATCTCTCTGCTCTGCCACTAGCTGCAGTCATCTCGGGCAAGGCCCGTGGCCCTGCGTGTCTCATTTTTCTGCAAACAGTGCTATTACTGAGCTCCCTGGGGACTGAGATCCTGATCAAAGGCATGATTTTACTGCCTGTCACTTTTGAATTAAAACAATTCACACTTGCTTAGCATGCTCATGGGAGGACCTCCCAGTCACACTGATACCATTTGCCAAATGGGATACCTTTAGGCATGGAAAGGTTAAGGTCAGCACCCCTAAACATGACTCAGGTAAGGTACCTCCAATTTTTTGGAGAGCCCTGACTCAGAAAAGAGAGACGGACGCATCAGAAGTGCCAGGCACCCACAGCTGAAGGCTTGTGACGGTGCGCCCCATGTAGGAAGCACAGTAAATGGTCGGGTGCATGGACTGCTGACCTTTCTTAATGCTCCAGTATCTGAGCAGGCCTTGCTGAGTCCTGAGCATCTTTGTCCGCCGGGTCCTTGTTCTGAACGAGGATTAACTGTCCTGAAGAAGTGGTCCAGAAGATCTTGGCCATCTGGCCCCTGAAGCTTAATTATTTTTCAGGAAAGTAGAAAGCTTCATTTGGAGGCAAGTGGCACTCAGCAGCCCTAAGAAACCCAGCCCTCCAGGTATCCTCTGATGGGCACTGAAATTGGAGTTTATTTTTAAGATGCATCTCTTTTGTGACTTATTTGGCTAGGGTCCGCAGCAAGGTGCTGCTCTAGTTCAGAACAGAATGAGCTCCCAGCCATGAGCCCTTCCACTAGACGTGCTCCCTTCCCGCTTGGATTGTGGCAGCAGTCCTTATCCTCATTTGCTTTGGGTATGGACTGAAAGCAGAAATGGATGGTCTGGGTCAGCAACAGCCTTCCACTTGATTTCCATCTACCTGTTCAGCAGCAACCAAGGGGTTAAATAAAGGGTTTGTATTCATTCACTGTCTTTGGTCTAACATTTTCTAAGAAGTCAGTGCAACTTCTAGGATTGTATCTACAGCCTCCAGGTTTCTACAGGTGGTTTCCCATCCAAATATAGGCTAGATGGAGAACTGCTTTTAGCTTTGCAGTCAAACCAGAGGCATGCATTCAGTTCTGCTTAGCTCTAGGTCATTGCTAGTTAAATATGGATTTACTTATGAAGAGGAACCATTGCAGTAAGGTTTTGAGATTACCTTCTTACTCTAAAACCTTTATATTCTTGATCTGTTCCTTGCTGGCTCCTTGCTAGCACTGGGTAGGAAGCCCTTGTTGGAGTTGCACAATGGTTGAAGAACTTCTTCCTTTCAAGAAGGACTCCTTGCTACCACCTCCTTTTCTTCATGCTGGAGGTCTTCATCCTGGAGATCCTGGATGCTGCCTATTCTGGTTATTGAGTTATGGCTTCCAGGAGTCTCCAAACCCCTTGTTCCCCATTTCAAACTCTTACTGACTCTGCCCCTCCCTTGGTCCCCAGTGTTGAAGAGGAGAGATAGAAGAAAGTGCCACCTTTGCCATGCATCAATGACTCGCACAGTTCAATTGATAATCATCCTCATGAGTAGGAAAGGGGAAGGGATCCCCCAGGTTGGAGCAGCTTCAAGAAAAAAAGGATAAGCCTATCCACAAAACCTGAGCCATGAACTTCCAGTCATTGGGTTGCTAGCACATGCCAACCTGGCATGGTCATTAGGACATTAGGACCCTCTTTCAGTAGGTCCCTGTGTTATCTTACATTACTGGTTCTCAACCTTTTAGATGCACCTTTTTAGGCACCCATCTTCAGACCCAAGGCAACCCTCCATAACTATTGGGAACTGAACGGCACCCATTTCCAAAATGTGTTTATTGATTATAGCGCCTACCCCCTTGAAGAGGAGCCAGGCAGTAACGGCTGGGCAGGGCAACAGGCAGGCAGGGAGAGCCTGATCCTGCCATCATCTGCTTATCTCCCCACACCTCACTTATCTCCTTGCACTGCCTGTGGCACCCTACAAAGGATCTTGCAGCACCCCAGGGTGCCCAAACACCCTGGTTGAAAAGTAGTGTCCTACAGAAGGCTTCTGTTGTATTTGTCTGGGTCTGTCATTATTGTTCAGTGGGAAGAAAACTGAGAAAGGAGTAGGGGGAGACCTCAGTTCACGTCCTGTGGGATGTCTTGCAACAAAGCCAAGGAGAGGAGCAAGGGGTCTGTTCAAAAGTCCTTGAAGGGCCTGGAGGGCACCGAGGTAGAATCTGCTCAGCTCATTAAGGATCCCATACTGGTATGAGCTGCATGTGGGCACAGAAGTCTGCTATCATGGAGCAACTTGCCAAGATGTGAGCCCAAGAGCTTATCTCTACGGTGCTTTGGAAGAGTCATTAAAGGTGACTCGGGGTTGGGGGCATATGGCAGAGGGATGTGGTACAGTCCCTAATTTATACTCAAGTAGCCAAGTCAGTAGTGGGCTGGGTGGGTTGCATTCATGTCTTAGAGCCGAGACCAACTGGCCTCTGCCCTTCGTAGAAAGATCAGGAATATTTTAAGTGAGGTCCGTCTAATTTTCTTGGCTCGTGGGTCATCCATTCCAGATGGACTGGCCCTGAAGCAGTGATCCTACCTGTCCCTGCCAATATATAACAAACTAACTGTGTTTGCCCAGCAGTTCTGTTAGCTTTAGCCGAACCGGGCTCCCATGGACAGTATATGCTGAATGTAATACATACTTTTGTTAAGCAACACAGCATGTTTATTTCTATATAAAACGCACCCAAAAACATGTTTCTTCCCGCAAGGAATGTTACAAGTAGACTAAACAGTTTAGACATAAGCTGCACCAGGCACCTCAGAGAAATGATGGCTTTTGCTTCAGATGTAGCAATCCTTGACTGCTGTGGGCAGGATGGCACTGTTTCCCTTGCTAAGCTTCACACACCTGAATCAAACTTTATTTTTTGCATTGCTTAAACTCCCGATTCCATGTACTGTTCCCAGTTTCCTCGAATACAAGCTCTGTTTTTAAGACTTACCCTTTTTTTTCCTTTTGAGTCACAGCCAAGATAAAGCTGAGGGGAAGGAAAAAAAATATTTTTCTCTCTAAAATGTCAATGCAATCTTAAAAATTCTGACCAGCTACAAACCTAAGTGATTGCCGAGGAAAGGGAGCATTCAGTATCTGTGACATCTAGCTAGTTGCCAATAATCCTCATTTTTTTTTTCCATTAAGTTGCATTGCAATGAGCTGGCTGATGAGTATATACCACGTTTTCCACTGCCTGGAATCACGTGTCTGCCTAGCTAACTCCACCTGCCATGGGAGTGGGCTCTGCATTTATTGCATCTAAACGCTACTACCAGTAGCGGTACTGTACTGTAATGATCCAGCACTCCTGCAACTCCGATATACCAGGTTGACACAAATTTGTTTTCTATTTTTTTTTTTTTTTTTACTGCCCCAAGGTGTGTTTTTTTAAACATCTGCCAACCCTGGCTGGATGTACAACACGAATAAATGATTTTTATCTTGCATCTGCATGGCAGTCACAGAGGCAGACTTGCTACAGCCAAAGGAATTTTCTACACTTGCTGAATTTCTGGTTTGATAAGGAGGCAGAAAAAATCTGCATCCATGTGGGAAAAATTAAGTGTTCTTCAAGAAGGCTGGTAGATGTATTTGGCTAGCCATGGGAAAGGAGATGTCCAGGCCTCCGAGGAACAGCTGGGTTGTTTTAGCCGCTGTGAGGAAGGACCAAACCACAAAACTACAGCCAGGGGCACAATGTTGGGAACGTCCAAAGGAATTACACTGTGAGCCTACTGGGTTATGCTGTTTTTGACTTAAGGGGTGAAAAACCAGGAAAAGATCCATTAATCACAGTCTGGACTTTAACAGTCTATTTACAAATGTCATCAATAAATCTCCTTCAACTGACTAGCTTGTCTGAGTGCCTGGACAGAGCCAGAGGGCCAGGTTGTATCTTCACCATCGAGGCACGGAGTGATGGATGCTCTGTATGTAGAAGACGGGTTCAGGTCCAGCGCTCGTCATGGCAGAATTGTCCCTACCATTTGCTCTTAACACATGGAAAAATGTTACGAAGCATCTTATGGAATATCTCTGCTGTTCAAAGCCTTAGGATGTTTGAGGGAGGCCATTCTCCACTAGCTGCCACTGCGTTTTTAGAGCAGTGAATCCGGACAAGGGTGCCGGGGCAGGCTGGGGTGCCCTGAGATCCTTTTAAGGGTGCCACCGGGCGCTGTGCAATTTTAGCACTGTTAGGTGTGTGAGCACCTTCACAATTCACTGGATAAGCGCAATGATTTCCCATAGGAATCCATTATGTCAAAAATGTGCGACATGTTGTGGTCTTTCTGAGTACTCTGTAACAGAAGAATTGCTGTTATTTTTCCATAATGAAAAAAATGAAAGTGAAGAGCTGGGTTTTTGGTTGTGGCTGTGTTGGTCTAAGGACATTGGCAGGCAAGGCTCTTTGGGTAAATGTGATAGCTTTTATTAGACCACCTGAGCTGTTGGAAAAGAGTTCTTAGCAAGCTTTTGGGCACAATCACCCTTCTTCAGGCAAGAGCTCGCATTTTCTGAGGGGTCTTTGAGTCTAATGTATTCGAGAACCACCGCTATAGGATAATACTGATACCACCCTATATGTTTAATCCTTCTATGATTCTGTAGGGCTTTTCTATAAGGGAAGGCTCCCTGTGGATCTGTAGGCCAAAAAATTGATGCCCAGGACGGGCAGGGGTGCATACCTCTGCATGTCTTGCCCAAACATAACCCCAAGATATTTAACTTATTCAGCACGTTCCCTCCTCCCTGCCCCTCTGCTCTGGGAATCCCTTTAGAGAGTTTCAAGAGGCGTGGGTGAGGCTGGGGAATTGTGTCTGTCAAGGGCCTCCGTGCATGTGGACTGATTTCTGGATTTATCATGAAATCTTCTGTCATACAGGTTCAGCTGTAAGCCTTATGCTTCTTACAGATGGGATGCTTCAGAAATATTAAAGATCTATATTAAGATCTATATGAACCAGTAATATAGGCAGTAGATTTCCAGCTGAATCAATACCTGTGACTTATTTTTGGCTGACTTTTTTAAAGTAGATCAAACTACTTTCCATGCTGCTTTTCTGGCACGGCATGCTCTATGATCCTGATCCTTAAGTGAATGAAGCTGGGGCGTTAGGTGACTATGAAGATCATGCAGGCTGCACATCCAAAACCTACTCCCCTAACACCTACCCTATGCTAGAAAGTGCTACCTCTTTATCTACGTAAGTGCAGTGAAAGTAGCACCTCTCCCTACCCCATCTCTTGTGGCTTGATTATAGGTGTAGCTTACTCCATATGGGAAAGGAAATAAGCCATTCTGGTTTTATCGCATCCATAATAGGATTTGTGCCAGTAGAAATATTTTGGCTAGAAAAAAAATCTAACTCCCTTTCCCCCTGCCCCTTAACTAATATAGCTGTTTTGGTACAAAAGTCTGCATCCATGGATCAGGCTGTACCGCGTGAACTCTGCGCGCTGAAGAAATGATTTAGCTTTCCTCATTCCCACCTCAATACTGCCCCCTTGCGTTTAGGTGAAGGATGATCATTCAAGGAATTTGGGCTGTGCCGGTCCAGCCAAATGTGTCCATGTGCCGGCTCTCAGTTTATAATGATGGCAGTATGCTATGGGTTATGCAGTAAACAATGGCACTCAATGATACATAAACTCCCCTAAAATCCCAGTACTTGCCTAATTAGGAAGTCTTTTTTAATGGTCTAGGACAGCACTATAGAGGGCGCATCTATATGCGATGCTTTACTGCACAGCAGACTAATCTCCTACACTATGTAACCGTGTGCAGCAGCTACTGTGCAGTAAATTAGGCTAATGCGTGGTTTTCTACTACCTGGAAATACAAGTTGTAGATTAAGTGTACATTAGCAGTACTGCTCATGTAGGCGCTGACCAGGAGCAAATTTGCTCCCAGGCTGCCACACCAGCAGGAGGCCACAGAGGACAGGGGAGTTCTTTGTCCCCAGTCCTGGCACGACTCAGCTCCCTGCTGGCACAGGATCCTCTCTGCCCCCCCTATCCTGGCGCTGCGTGGTTCCTGGTGCTGCTTGTCTCCCATTTGTGGGACAGCTCCTGGCCAGCCCCCCCAGGAGGGCTTGCAGGCAGCTGCCCCAGGAGTGGGATAGCTCCCAGTGAGCCCCTTGCTGGGCAGGGGAGCCCCTCTGGGCACTGGGATCACTGGCAGCTGTGTGTCCTGATGTGCACGGGGCCAAGAGACAGCTGCTGCTGAAGCCAGCAGAGCTCTCCTGGCCCCTGTGCCCCCGGCCATGTGCCTGGCTGCTGCAAGGGGCCACAGCAGGGCAGGACTAGCCCTGTACTGGGCTGCTCCCCTTAGGAGCAGATTTGCTTCCAACAGGGTGCATGTGTAGACGTGCTCCCAGGGAAGGCTTACTGTGCAATATTTTACTGTGTAGTAAGCCTATATTGCATTAATAGCCTATGTAGACATGCCTGGATAGCAGCACCTTGTTGCCTGCTCTTTGGGAAAGTTTGTGAACACATTAACTGGAAAAGCTCTGAGACGGTGCCATGCAGCTGGAACGTGGCTGATCGGGACAGGGGAGAAGTCACAACCATACGATGGTAGTGCTTGCTGAAGACAGCTGCTCGTAGATCAGACTCGGCAAAGTCTAAGCAAGCTGATCCACGTGATGTGCCAATGTGCTGCAGCCCTGACTTGAGAGGTGACTTTGGGATAAGTGTCTTCACTGGTACAAACCAGCACGGCTCTTCTGGAATCAGTAATGTTCGCTTAAGGGACTATCCCATACTCATCCCATCAGTGTGCTGTGAAGGGAAGTCTGTCTCCTGGTCTTTGCTGGCATGACTGAGCAAACTGGCGGATGTCAGATATATGAGGGTATAATGCTGGGTATTAGACCAGCAAAACATTTTAATACAGAAATAGGAAAGTGAGATTCTTTCTTATCAGCTGGTGTATTACATATACGGTTCCTAAATGCAAACTGGTGGATGTCTAATAGGACATGGGCTGCATCCACCTACCTTGCCTGATGCAGCCAGCAGATTGTAAACTCACGGACAGACTACCAAGACTCATCTGGCCCTTTGACTACTACCCCATGTTCCTTATCCATGTGGGCACTAATAATCCTGCCAGAGGAGACCCTGACCCTGAGTAGATCAAAAGTGTCTACAGAGCTTTGGGTGCACGAGTGAAGGGGATGGGCCTCAGGTTGTGCTCTTTTTGATTCTTCCAGTCAAGGAAAAAGGCCTGGCCAGGAGTGGGAGCATCCTGCAGATCAATGTGTGGCTGCACAGGTGGTATCACCAGCAGGGATTTGACTTTTTTGACCATGGGATGTTGTTCCAAGAGCATGCTGGGAAGAGACAGGATCCACCTGATGAAGTGAGGGAAGAGCATCTTCCTAGACTGGCTTGCTAACCTAGTAAGGAGGGGTTTAAACTAGGTTCACTAGGGTATGGAGACCAAAGCCCTGAGGTAAGTGGGGAAGTGGGTGACCTTAAGGAAGAGCAAACAAGAGGGGGCAACAGGAGAGGTGGTCTCATTCTTCCTGAGAAAGCAGGGCAATCAACTAGTTACCTCGGTGTCTGTACACAAATGCATGGAGCCTGGGAAACAAGCAGGAAGAATTGTGCAAGTCCTTGCACAATCATTGCACTATGACAAGATTGGAATAACAGAGATGTGGTAGGAGCTCACATGACTGGAGCACTGTCATGGATGGGGGCAAACAGTTCAGGAAGGACAGGCAGGGGAAAAGAGAAGTTGCACTTCATGTGAAAGAGCTGTATGATTGCTCAGAGCTCCACTATGAAACTGGAGATAAGCCTGTTGAAAGTCTCTGGGTTAGGGTCAGAGTGGAGAGCAACAAGGGTGATGTCGTGGTGGGGGTCTGCTATAGACCACCAGACCAGGAGGAAGTGGTGGATGAGGCTTTCTTCAATCAGCTAGCAGAAGTTTCCTGATCACAAGTCCTGGTCCTCATGGGGGACTTCAATCACCCTGACATCTGCTGGGAGGGCAATACAGCAGTGCACTGGCAAGCCAGGAAGTTTTTGGAGAGTTGGGAACAACCTCCTGGTGCAAGTGCTGGAGCAGTCAACTAGGGACCATGCTCTTCTTGACCTGCTGCTCACAAACAGGGAAGAATTGGTAGGGAATGTCATAGTGGATGGCAACTTGGGCAGCAGCAAACACAAGACGACTGAGTTCAGGATCCTGAGGAAAGGAAGGATGGAGAGCAACAGAGTAAGGACCCTGGCCTTCAGAAAAGCAGACTTCGACTTGCTCAGGGAACTCATAGGCAGAATCCCCTGGGAAGCCAGACGGTGGGGGAGAGGAGTCCAGGAGAGCTGGCTGTACTTTAAAGAAATCTTACTGAGAGGGCAGGAACAAACCATCCCAATGCACAGAAAGACTAGCAAGTATGGCAGAAGACCAGCTTGGCTTAGCAGGGAACTCTTCAGTAAACCAAATCACAAAAAGGAAGCTTATAAGAAGTGGAAACTTGGACAAACAACTAGGGAGGCGTATAAGAGCATTGTTCGGGCATGCAGGGATGAAGTCAGGAAGGCCAAAGCGCAATTGGAGTTGCAGCTAGCAAGGATTGTGAAGGGTAACAAGAAGAGTTTCTACAAGTATGTCAGTAACAAGAGGAGGATCAGGGAAAGTGCTGAGTCCCGTACTGAGTGGGGGGCAGCAACCTAGTGACAGAGGATGCAGAAAAAGCTGAAGTTCTTGATGCCTTTTTCACCTCAGTCTTCACAGGCAAGGTCAGCTCTCAGACTACTGCACCGGGCAGCACAGTTTGGGGAGAAGGTGAGCAGCCCTCAGTGCTGAAATAAGAGGTTAGGGACTGTTTAGAAAAGTTGGACGTGTACAAGTCCATGGTACTGGATGGGATGCACCCGAGGCTGCTGAGGGAGTTGGCTGATGTGATTGCAGAGCTGCTGGTCATCATCTTTGAAAACTCGTGGTGATTGGGAGAGGTCCCAGATGATTGGAAAAGGGCAAACATAGTTTATTGTTTAGAAAGGGAAGAAGAAGGATCCAGGGAACTACAGACCAGTCAGCCTCACTTCAGTCCCTGGAAAAATCATGGAGCAGATCCTCAAGGAATCCATTTCTAAGCACTTGGAGGAGAAGAAGGTGATTAGGAGCAGTCAGCATGGGTTCATCAAGGGCAAGTCATGCCTGTCCAACCTGGTTGCTTTCTATGATGAGATGACCAGCTCTGTGGATGCAGCGAGACCAGTGGATGTGGTGTACCATGATTTTAGCAAGGCTTTTGATACGGTCTCCCACAACATTCTTGCAAGCAAGCTGAGGAAGTATGGGCTGGATGAATGGACTTTAAGGTGGATAGAAACTAGCTGGAGCATTGGGCTCAGAGGGTAGTAATCAATGGCTTGATGTCTAGTTGGTAGCTGGTATCAAGTGGAGTGCCCAGGGTTTGGTCCTGGGGTTGATTTTGTTAAGTATGTTCATCAACTACCTAGAAGATGGCATAGAGGGCACCCTCAGCAAGTTTGCAGATGACACCAAGCTGGGGGGAGTAGTAGATATGCTGGACGATAGGGCTAGGATTCAGAGTGACCTAGACAAATTGGAGGACTGAGCCAAAAGAAATCTCATGAGGTTCAACAAGGACAAGTGCAAAGTCCTGCACTTAGGACAGAAAAATCCCATGCACCGGGACAGGCTGGGGGCTGACTGGCTGGGCAACAGCTCTGCAGAAAAGGACCTGGGGTTAAAATGGACAATAAGCTGAATATGAGCCAGTAGTGTGCCCTTGTTGCCAAGAAGGCTAACAGCATCCTGGGCTGCATCAGTAGGAGCATTGTCAGCAGATCACAGTCAGTGATTATTCCCCTCTATTCAGCAATGGTGAGGCCACATCTGGAGTACTGTGTCCAGTTTTGGGTCCCCCACTACAGAAAGGGTACAAATTTGAGGGCAAAAAACATGGTTTGGGGACTTGGACACATGACTTCTGAGGAGAGGCTGAGGGAAGTGGGCTTATTTAGTCTAGAGAAGAGGAGACTGAGGGGATTTAATAGCAGCTTTCAACTACCTGAGGGGGGTTTGAAAGAGGATGGAGCTGGACTGATCTCAGTGGTGGCAGATGACAGACCAAGGAGCAATGGGCTCAAGTTGCAGCAAGGAAAGTTTATGTGAGATATTAAGAGGAATTTTCTGACTAGGAGGGTAGTAAAACACTGGAAGAGGTTACCCAGAGAGGTGGTGGACTCTCCACCCTTGGAGTTTTTTTAAGACCCCACTAGACAAAGCCTTGGCTGGGATGATCTAGTTGGGGGTGGTCCTACTTTAAGCAGGGGGTTGGATGAGATGTGACCTCCTGAGGTCCCTTCCAACCCTCATTTTTTATGATTCTGCGATTCTTGCCTTACTGCCAAACTGTGTAGGAGTGGAACTAGCGCTGTAGAAGTGAAAGACGCTAGTCCCCTGAATCACGTAATCCCCATGGAGCTCGATTAAAAGCTGAAATAGAAAGGAATTTGCATGTGAGAATCATCGTGGCGAGTCTATTTCTGCCTCTGATGGAACTAAGTGGCGAGTGTGACTGAAGCTGCGTGGGAAGGAGACTGGTGTTCTAGTTACAATGTGGGAGCAACAAAGTTAGTCTCTATTTTTGGCTGTGCCACAGACATCCTGTCTGACTGTAGGCAAGTCACATCATCTTGCGTGCTTCAGTTTCCCCACTGCTATAGACTAGGGATACGTAATGCTTCCCTGGCTTACAGATAAGAAGAACGCACCCTTTGAAATGGTCACCCTGGATTTGCACTAAGGCAAGTATAAAGGACTACGTTGTCCTATAGTGGCTCAGTTTTTGCACAGTCCTTTTCAGAGGTCAGCTACATCTTGACCTTCAGTCTGGTACAAGCGCCTTTTATTTTGGGCTATCTGATATCCAGCACCTTTTTATGTCAGTCCCCTATTTCAGTTCTGTTTCCACAGCAGGATCAGAGCCCCGGTGCCGTGCAAACTTTCCAAGACTAATACTTTTGCTGCTTGTTTGCAGATTCATGCCAGGTGGCGTTCTAGTTCCCTGCTAGTAATTTCCATTGTATTTCATTTGAAAGCATTGGTTTTATCCAAAAAACCTTGTCCAAGCCAAAGGCTATTCAACAGTTCTGCTTCCCCCCCTGCTATAATGTGTCAGCTTTCATTAGTTTGGATGGATTTTATAGGAGTTTGGGTTTTTCTGTTGCCCACTGTAATAGAATCCAAGCTCACACCGTATCTGGAATAGTATTTGTCCTGCAGAGTGAAGGAGAGACTTGCAGCCTGGCCTGGCTTCTTCTCTGTTTCCCTCCTTCCCATTGTCTGTTTGCTCCTTTGTAGTTTCTGTGCCGGGAACAGGCTGTTCTGTCTCTCTCGCTGACTCTTTACCTCCTTGCTACTAGAAAACCACGGCACAAACTGCATTGCTGTCCTCCATCACATTAGTTATCACTACCCCCAAGAGGTGCCTACCACAGACCCGTGATCTGAAATGCAGGGGAAGCGGTAGTGGTGCGACACTTCGAGCATTTTCACAGCTGTGTTTGCTGCCTGTTCTGAAAGAGCCCTGCGAATGGGGAAGTACCCAACATTTGATATCAAGTGTGGAGCTGTCTGGCTCAGCCTCTGAGACCACGATCTTGCCCAGCATAGAAAGTAGACCTTCACCTAGAAAGAGCTCACTGGGAAAGTTAATGTGTCTCCTATTTGGTAGTACAGCGATAGCACATACGTAGGAGCTTAGGCAACGTATGAATGCAGAGTGATCCACAGCATGGCCCAGAAAGCCTCTTCTAGGCCTACGTTCTCCATAGAAAACAGGCTTTATTCTGGACCAAATGCTGCTTTTCATACTCAGAGGCAACTTGCTTGAGAAAAACAAATAGGATAGGGACCTGAATTGATAGAGAAACTAAGACCCAGAATGGTTTTTGTCTCTAGAGCAGTCTATGGCACAGGGAGAAGAGAACGCAAGAGTCCTGGGCTCCTAGTTCCTCCCTATTAAAGGCACCAAAATGAGGTAACCTTGATCTGCTCTGCTCTCACACATTATGGCTGTGTATTTATAGATCCATCAATTGTTAGGGGCTGGAAGGGACCTTGTAGATCATCGGGTCCAGTCCCCCTGCACTAGGCAGGAAAAGACAAATGGGATCAAGTGACCCCAGCAAGGTGACTGTCCAGTCTCCTTTTGAAGATGTCCAAGGTAAGTGACTGCAACACACTGGAGGGAGTTTATTCCACAGTCTGGACACCCTGACTGTGAAGGAGTTTTTCCTGGAATTGAGCCTGAAGCGGCCTTCCAGGAGTTTGTATCCATGGCTCCTGGTCTTCCCCAGGGGTGCCCTAGTGAGCAGCTGTTCACTGAGTTCTTGATGTAGTGGTAAGCCGCTACCAAGTCCCCTCTCACCCTTCTCTTCTATAGGCTGAAGAGGCCCAAGTCCCTCAGTCTCTCCTTGCATGGCTTGTCTTGCAAACCCCGGATCATACAGGTGGCTCTACTCTGGACCCTCTCAAGTTTTTCCATGTTGAAGTGCTGTGCCCAGAACTGGATGCAGTACTCCAACTGTGGTCTCACCAGTGCAGAGTACAGTGGGAGTATCACTTCCTTCTGGTCTCCTCTCTCTTCTGGTCTCCTATCTCTTCCTTAGTTTTGCATGAGATGCTTTTGGCCGTGGTGCATGCCAAGTTTTCACCACCAAGCCTGTAGGTATGTTGGGGGTTGTTTGCCCCCAGGTGGAGCACCTTACACTTCTCAATGTTGAACTTCACCTGGTTCTGGTCTGCCCAGTTCTCCACCCTGTCCAAGTCTGCCTGTATCTGCAACCTATCTTCTGGCATGACCACGCTCCCCCATAACTTGGTGTCATCCACAAACTTGGCCAACGAGCTTTTCACCCCCACATCCAAATCATTGATAAAGATATTGAAAAGCAGCGGTCCAAGCATGGACCCCTGAGGGACACCACCAGCCACTTCTCGCCGGGATGACACACATCCATTCATGAGAGCTCTCTGGGTCCTACCATGCAGCCAGTTTTCTACCCACTGAACTGTTGAGCAGTTAAGCCCACAATCTTTCAATTTTTCCAAAAGGATATCGTGGGATACTAGATCAAAAGCCTTTTGGAAGTCTAGGTATATAATGCCGACCTTCTCTCCTGTGTCCAGGTGGCAAGAGACCTGGTCGTAGAAGGAGATGAGATTGGTAAAACAAGACCTACTCACGATGAAACCTTGCTGGCTGTTGTTCACAATCTTACCCTCAACGAGCATATCACACATAGATACTTTAATGAGTTTTTCCAGGATTTTCTCTGGGATGGCAGTTAGGTTGATTTGCTTATAGTTGCTCAGGTCCTCCCTCTTCCCCTTCTTGAAGATGGGCACAATGTTGACCCTCTTCCAATCCTCAGGGATCTCCCATGTGCGCCACAATTTCTGAAAGAGCTTTGCCAGGGATTCTGCAATGACCTCAGCCAGCTCCATCAGCACTTGTGGGTGAAGTCCATCTGGTCCTGCTGACTTATAAATGTCTAGCTTTTCTAGTTGGTTTTGCACCAGCTCAGCATCAGCAGTGGGAAGGCTATCATTCCCACCATGCCCCCTGTGATCCTTAACTCATTTGTTTTTCCCCTTGGTCCAGTGAAATACGGAAGCAAAGTGGGCATTCAGGAGTTCAGCTTTTTCCTGAGTGTCCGTTACCAGCTGTCCCGAGGTGTTAAGCAGGGTCCCCACATGTCCATTTGTTTTCCTTCTGCTCCCTACATACCTAAAGAAGGACTTCTTATTGACCTTGACTCCCTTGGCTAACTTAAACCCAGTCACTGCCTTAGCTTTCCTAATCATTCCCCTACAAGTGCAGACCACTGTTGTATAGTCCTCCTTGAGGACCATCCCTAGCTTCCACTGTGTGTACGCCTCTTTTTTCTTTTTCAAGAGGACCGTGATGTCCCTATTGAGCCAGAAGGGCTTATCAGCCCTTCTGCTACCTGTCCTCTTCATGGGAATGGTTTTCTTTTGTGCTTCAAGGATCATGTCCTTGAGGAATGACCACTCTTTGTGCAGCCCATTAGCCTTCCATCCCTGGTCCCGCATCGCCTCCCCTACTAATGCCCTGAGCCTGTTGAAGTCAGCATCCCATGTATATTGGTCTTGATTTACAGTGAGGTTAAACACAGGATGCTCAGAAAGTGCAACAAGCTTTAGAAGTACTTTGAAATCATGATGTGTGAACAGAACGCAGGGTTGCAGTTCCAGTTGTAAAATGATAAGATCCTTTAACTTTAGTCATTTTCACTCATCTTAAATATATGCAAAGTCATATGGGTGAATGATAAAGTCCATATCTTGATTGTTCCAAAACAAATCCAGTGATGAATAATAAATCCAATGAGAGCCAGCAGCATTTCATTCCCTTTCATAAAATTCTAATGGGATGTTTTACTTGCTATGAATAATTACCTTCCTGACAGATATACAAGATATAATGCTGGCGCTTAAACCAGCAAAACATTTTTAATACTAAACAGAAATAGAAAAATAAGAATCTTCCTCTCTCAGCAGCTTGTATATAACACATCAGGTTCCTGGATGCAGCTAGCATGGACAAGGCAAAATACCATTTATATCAGTTTTAAATGGCTATGCCTCTTTCGGGCAATGACAGTGAGCACTGGGAACTCTGTTCATAGCAAAATATTGACAACTTGGCCTGTCTGATACTAATCCAAGCCATCCCTATTGCATGGGTGCAATGTTTATTCTCTAAATAGCTGACAGATCTTTCCCCTTCTCTCTCTTGGACAAGCGTCCTGCAGAATTCAACAGGGGCAACAAAGAAGTGGTTATATAATGGCCTGGCTGGGTCTGCCTCCAGTAGACTCTGAGTCTGGCAATTGTTCCCAGGTCAGTAAACTCCCATAGTGTGAACCTTGAATGAATTGTACTAAGATTTCTGTTCGAGTTAAGAATCCAATGCTGGTGTAGAAAAGCCGTAACCCTGAACTGAGACTCTCACCCCTCCATTCCAGCATAGGTACATAATACACCCGGGTTCAGATCTCGTTCTGAAACCTTAATTGTCTATTTTTGTCAGACGGACAATTTTTAAAATCTGGTTTGGATTCCAGACCCCACCTTCCTGTTGATACAGCTGTATCACTGAGCAGCTTAGCGAACTTAAAGCACATCAGAGAAAGTCTGTTTAACTCCTACCCTCTCATTTTTGCTACATCGCTGTCCTGGGGCTTTCTCATGAAGTGACTTCTTTTGTCTCTAGTCCCTTTTTCCCCTTCCTTTTCTCACACAACCCTATACCTGGTACATCCTACAGTGGCTCAAAACCCCAATCAGTATGCACAAGATCTTTTGCAATCTGTCCGATGATTAAACACCACTCATAACTCGCATCTTAATGGTGCTCTGTTCCTGGGGGAGAAGTTATTAAACTAAATCTCATGGCCCTTTCATCATAGCAGAAGGAACTTGATTATGGCTCTGTCTGTTTTCCTGGATGGTTCAATGCCCTTATGGTAGCCCCAGAGACCAGTCATGGGTGGCATGAGCACTTTGTATACAAACTACCCACCCTGTTGTTTCTGCCATTGCTATGAAGATAGACGCGCCTATGATGTCTAGAGTTGGAGATATGAAGGTTGGATACAACAATAAGCCATTCTAATAATGTATTGTGGGGGGAAACCTGCATTTTTCCTAGACCTGAAATTTTAAAAAGTGTTCACTGGTGGCCTATTTCTGTTAAAGCAGCCAAGAACCTTTGACGATCATCCCATGTACATTAGCTGTTTGAATTCAAGGTCTAATGTCAGTGCTTGTGTACTAACACAGAGAGATTCCTCACTCTAATTTGCTTGGCATATAGTTTACATAGCCACAGACACAAAAAGGCCAGATCCTCTTCTACCTATTAAACATTAAGTGGAGTTTAAGCCAGTTGTAGGTCTCTCGGTCTGCAGGCACAGTCCTATTGCATCCTCTTGATGCGATAGTTAGCACCTCTGTTTTAGTAATGTACCTCCAGCTGAGCCTGAAGCTCATAAATCAGAGAAGGCAGCAGGGAAAATATCAAAGAGCCTTCTTCCCTATCAGCCGAGTGGGTAGGACTCTTGTCTAAGCTGTGGGAGGCCTGGGATCTAGGTCCCGTTTAGCTGGTAAGGGTGTTCAAACCCTCTTATCTCCTTCCCAGAGAAGTGCTCTGACACCTAGGCCAGGGTTTGGACAAGGAAGAGGGCATCCTTCATCCCTCCTGTTGAAGCTGGGCTGCTGGATGGAAAGGAATTCAAGAGACAGGAGACCAGAAAAAAAGCAGTAAGAGGAGCCTGTTTGTGAGAAGGGCACTTACCTGGGAGGGGAGGGACCCTGGGATTTGGCCCCTGTTTCCATAGTGGTGTATCCAATGACAATTTAATACAATGCATGAACAGGGTTGGAAGCACTGCCATCTCCTGCTGATCAGGATCCTGAGATAATGAAGGCATGTATTGTGCAGCCCTGAATCAGACAGGTGAGGGGGAAGTCCATGCACTAGCCTGCACTTAGCATTGCCTGTTGGGAGCTCCCTGCTCAGGCTCGTACGCTCTGGAAGTTCATAGGGCTGGTCACAGAGGGCGTGGGAAAGCCAGGTGCCTCCCTGTGCTGAGTAGGATCCAGGAAAGGAGAATCACTTTCTTTTGCTAAGTGGCCACATTGGGCATAAAGGCCTGTCTAACAGGCTGAACAGGATTTAGGCCAAAGCAATCATTATTATTGGGTACATTTATTGCACAGTAGACTAATTAGCTGTGCAGCAAACATTTCATAGATTTCATAGACATTAGGGCTGGAAGGGACCTCGGAAGATCATCGAGTCCAGCCCCCTGCCCAAAGGGCAGGAAGTCAGCTGGGGTCATAGGATCCCAGCAAGATAAGCATCCAGTTTGCTCTTGAAGGTGTTCAACGTAGGTGCTTGAACCACCTCCAGTGGCAGGCTGTTCCAAACCTTGGGGGCTCGGACAGTAAAGAAATTCTTCCTTATGTCCAGCCTGAAATGGTCTTGTAGTAGTTTATGACCGTTCGACCTAGTCATCATCCCTTGGGGCGCTCTGGTGAACAAACGTTCCCCCAGATGCTGGTGGTCACCCCTGATAAACTTGTAGGTGGCCATCAGATCACCCCTGAGCCTGTGCTTTTCCAGGCTAAAGAGCCCCAGGGCTCTCAGCCTGTCATCGTAGGGTCTGCTTCCCTGACCTCTGATCATGCGCGTGGCTCTTCTCTGGACTCTCTCAAGCTTCTCCACATCCTTTTTGAATTGTGGGGCCCAAAACTGGACGCAGTACTCCAGCTGCAGCCTCACCAAGGCCGAGTACAGGGGGAGAATGACGTCCCGGGATTTGCTTGAGAAGCATCTATGGATGCAAGCCAGCCTTTTGG
>NW_005842014.1:1165171-1195283 GCF_000455745.1 Alligator sinensis
CACTTGCTGAGCCTGTCCAGGTCAGCCTGGATCACCCGCCTGTCTTCTGGTGTGGATGTTTGCCCCAAAGTTTGGTGTCATAGGCGAACTTGGCCAGTCCGCTTCTAACTCCAGTGTCCACATCATTAATGAAGATGTTGAACAGTATGGGTCCAAGAACAGAGCCTTGGGGGACACCACTGGTCACAGGGCACCATGATGAGTGACTTCCATCAATTACTACCCTCTGGGTCTGACCACGGATCCAGTTTTCCAGCCAGTGGATCGTGGAGGACCCAAGGCAACAATTGGCCAGTTTCACCAAGAGGTGATCATGGGACACCAGATTGAGGGCTTTTTTGAAGTCAGGATATATGACATCAATCTCTTCTCCCTTGTCCAGGTGATAGGTCACCTGGTCGTAGAAGGAAATGAGATTGGTCAAGCAAGACCTACATCTTGGTGTCTACACGTGCGCCCCTATTAGGCTGGAGTAAACTAATTTACTCCACAGCAGGATAGTACTTGTAAATACAATACTTCTTAAAAATGCTGCAGCAGCACGTGTAGACACTGTCCTGACTGGCTTTGGCACATGGGTGCTTCAATGCGGGGACTGCCAGCTGTCTAGCCCTATACTGAAGCATCCTCGTGCCCCAGCCAACCCCTCCACAGCACATTGAGCCAGGTTGGAGCAGCCCCAGGCTAACAGGCTGACCCCTGGGGCCTCCTGCCTGCCAGGGCTGCTCTACCCCGGCTCAGCATGCTGCGATCCTGGGCACATGTGTAGACATGCACCCCACAGCAATAAGCTGCTCTGGAGCTTATTGCTGCACATTAATAGGCATATGTAGATTCACCCATTCTTATTTAAAGTAGCTCAGGTGATTTCATAAGTTTCCCTTTAGCAGCCCACATCTTAATTGATAGAGGCATTGTCCTACTAGTGCCTCCCCTCCTATTACACTGGTGGGGGCCATCTGCTCTCACAATGGTGCTTACATGAAAAGGGCACTTTAAGAGAGTTTTAGTTTGCTAATCATTCACCTTCTTGTATTGTCTGTTGTCTGCTAGGAACAAGGACAAGACTACAATGATGCCTCTACCTAACTTTGTGCAGACCACTGATGGTCCACCAATATGGTGGTATCCTCTGTAGAGACACACCCAGTGGGTGAGGGCCACACTCCTTATTTTGGGATGTATACTTATGGACTATTTCAGGTTTTGTCTAACAGATCATTAATATTTATGATGGCCATACAATCTGAATGGACATTAGCAGCTCAAATTCATTAAATTAGTGGTGGGGGGAAGTCTAGCAGAAGAGCACCCATCATCATTACACAGAGGAGTTATTGTGCATTGCCCCCCCTTGTGTGGGTGGCTTTTTAAACACTTCTATTTGATATAGCCTGTTCACTTTCCAGCACCTGATTCCTCTTTGAAGTCAGGATTGGGGGCTGCTGCTCTGATTAAGTCATGGGCAGGATAAGTCAGAGTAGAGGGGAAAAGAAATACACTTTTCACCCATCAACTCCGGAGCAGCCGTGGCCACCATTGGTTTTGATGGGTGAAGGAAGGGAGATGAGAGAAGGCCTATCAAGCCCCATGCTGGTAGGGGAAGGGATAGACAGGCTCATGAGACAGGACCCAGAAATGAATGTCTGTTCTTCACATGGCTCTTCATCCACTGTACCAGTTTGTTCTGCTTCCTCCTTCTAGGGGTAATGGTAGAAGTTCAATTGACCAACAAGTGTGGTGCTCTAGATGAGATGAGAAAGCAAAGCTCAGATGTATAAGCAGGGGAGTATTAAGTGGACAGGAGGAGTTATTTTCTTTGAAGACACCACTAGTGGTTCATTACTGGCATGCTGAAACTAGTTCTAGAGGCTACTTTATAAATAATTTTTAAAGTTTGGAAAATATTTATTTTAAAAGAAAAAGAAGAACATGACTGACTCACCTGAGCTAGAAGTCCTGCATCTCAGGGAGAGACTAAAGAAGCCTGGTTTAGTCACCCTGTCAAGATCAGGTGAACGGGTGACTTGAATGTAGTCTGCCAAGGCAACTGGGGAAGCGACTTCTCAAAGCAAGACAGCAGAGAAAGGCGCAAGGTGTTGTAACTGGACATAGAAGCCAGACAAATTCAGCTGAGAAATACAATTAATTTTTAATGGCATGGATAATTAACCTCTGACTCAACTTAATTAGGGGCAAGGCACATTGTCCTTTATTTGAAGTCCTTAGACTTCAGGACTGGATATTTTCCAGGATATGTTATTGTTTGAACAGAAATTAGGGGCTTCTTGCTGAACTAGCTGGCTGTGGTTGTCTGGCTAGTGTCATTGGGGAAGTCAGACTAGAGGACCACAATCATCTCTTTGAAGACTATCATCCAGAAATTGCTTCAGTGGGTTGACTGTGGGCATGGGCTGGTTCTTGCCAGGATCTCCTCCTGGTCCTCCTCCTGTCCCCTAGGGAGAGATCAATCTGAGTCAGCCGTGCTCCTGGTTCTGCCTCTGTCTACCATCTAGGAATAGGGACCAGCCACTGGGTTCAAACCCAACAGCTAACTTTTGCCAACCACACAGTACATTGAAAATATGAGAATAGTCAAGTCGAGTCTATGTAGTCTAGTTGGTGCAGAAAATCCCACTGGTGCCAGTGAATGTCTGACAAGCTCCACGTTCCTGGGCTGTAGAAATTATCACTTTCGGGTAGCACAGGAAATAAGTCCGGGAAACATTCAGGGTCATTGTGTGTGTACTCCCGCTCTTTGCAGGTTTTATTTGTTGGCCAGTTCAGAATTTACTTCACTCTGTAAATCAGCTGATTTATATTAGCCTCAGTATTAGATACGCTCGTATATTAACAGTACCGTTATGACAATGTGACAACATTTATCCTTGTATCCAATACATCCTGGAATTGTATTCCTTCTGGGGACTAGGAGAAGGTTACAGGACTTGGTCCGTGGGAAGAAATGGGTGATCTTCCCTGGAATGGAAAGTTGCCTTTTGCAGTAACTGGCTTGAGAACAAGACGTTACTTACTTTGGCTCACCTTCCTAGTCTGGTACTTCTGCACTATTGTTGTAGTACCTAGAGGCTCCCATCAAAATAGAGGCCTCCCATGTGTTAATGGAAAATAAACCCAGTAAGTCTTTAAGATCTTTTTCCCTCTTTCTCAGATCTTTTGGCTTTTCTGAGTTACAAACTGGGAGAGAGATGATCCTCTATCCCTTGGTAGTATAAGAACTGAATAGCTAAAGTCTTCCCTACCTGCAAATTATTTTCTCCTTTGCAAAGTGAGACTAATGAGACTGCACAAGGTTTTGTGCCTCAAAGGCCATGCTCTTCCAAAGAGAGTTTCCCACCAAAGATGCTCCTCTGGGAACCCAGCCTAGAGATGGAGCAATTTTTCTCTGAGACGCAGTTGACAGATATTTTCAAAAGGTTCATTCGGAGATGCTCGTCGACTGTGTTTTTCCCTGCTGCTGAAATTGTCTCTTGAGTTGTTCTTCCAGTGCTCCAGTCTCACAAAACAGTCTTCATCAATCCCCAAAGAACCAAGAGGAAGGAGCAGAACTGGTTTTCTTTGCTTTCAGTCCCTGGACAAGGCTGACCTTCTGGTGGGCGACGGCCTTGTGTCAGGTTGATCCTGTGGTTAAAGTGCTATGTTGGCACTTGTGGGTTCCTGGAGTTCCTCTGTTTTCTTGAGTAAATCACTTAAGTCCAAATCCTCAGAGGTATTTAGGTGCTTAATTCCCACTGAGATCAGTTTTGCACTTCCGGGCTTGAATACTTCTGTGCCCCAGTCCGACACCTGCAGAAGGGAGATGATGCTTTGCTTTTCCAGCCTTTGTCTGTTTAGGGTGTAAGCTCTTTAGAGCAGGGCTTGCTTCTCACAAGGTATTTATAAATAGCTCGAATTTGTCTGGCTTTTAGATAACCCTTCCACATCACATGTGGTCTTTTTGCAGTACCGAGCGTCCACAGACAGCCATCCATTGCTGTAAGCTACTTAGCAATATTGTCTATCATCAAAGAAGCTTTTCTTTCGAAGAAAAAAAAATAATTTATTTGCGTGACTTTAAACCACTGCAGTATGTATTTCATACTCCCAGCAGGTCGGGATTAAATCCTAATACACTGAGATAACAACTTCTCTTAGTCAGGTCACTTCATTGTTAACATCTAGAAGCTGATTAGCTTTTCGAGATGGGAAGCAGAAAGACGAGGGAGACATGGTTGCAGCTAATCATGATGCCCACGCTGGCATGTTTTGAGGGTTATTTCGGCAGTGTGTTTCTACCCTGATCTCACTGTAATTGTTTGATGCGTTGTAGCAATGATTCAGCATGCCAAAGTGGTCAGTTTGCCAGCGGTCAATGGGAAGGAGACTCGACTGCCTTCTGCTTTAGCTGGGGTAGAGCAGAGCAGAACGTGGAGCAACCATGGTTGGGACAATAACAGGGAGACCAGACATGTGAGCGCCTTTGTCCTGCAGCTGCACCAAGGCAGGGGAGAAACAGCACGATAGACTCACAGTGCCGGACAGCAGCTCCCTCCAACATGCCACACTGCCCCACCTGAATGCCTCCACCTTAAGCCAGAAGGAGCATAGCCATGTCCAGGCCCAGTGGCCCTACTTAGCCCTTTCACTCAGCTAGGTGAATTAGCTCACCTGAAGCATTTTGTGGAGGTGGCTACACTGCTTTCAGCTCCAGAGGTAGCCAGCAAGAAGGAACGGTGTGTCCCAGGGTGTCGCTACCTGGCACAGGACATTTTCGTGTGGACATGCCCAGCATCACAGCAAGAGGGAGAATGGAGGTGTTTGTCCTCATCCCATGCTCACTCCTCTGTTTTCAGCAAATCCTTAACTCCAAACTCCACGGAGCTGTTGTCCTCTGCCTGCTCTGGCAGGATGCTCAGAGATCTGCAGGCTTCACATGCGGCAGCTCTCTCATATCAGGATCATCACAGGGCTTCACAGTCCCTTTGAAATGTTGCATGCTGCCATACACTAAATCCTGATGACCAAAGCAAAAATTTTAATTTCAATCCTGCAGCAGAGGCTTTGAGAAGCTGTTGTCTGAGGTGGACATCTATTTGATACTGCCAAAGGCTGGTTACAAGATCCAGCAGGAGAGCAGACAAGGAAGATTATAGTGTCTCGAAGGAATCCAGGAACACATGTTCTCAAGGAAGGGAGTAGTGTAACAGCCACGCCATGCTGAGCGTGGTCTTTACCTCCTCTTACACGGGCACACTACAGTATTCAGCACTGAGGAACCATGATAGAGATACCCTGGGAGTTTGGGAAGCTGTAGAGATCATTTACTTGTTGAAATCATCTGACGGCGCAGACAGAAGTGAAAATTTTCGCCTGATCTGACCCCAGAAAGCAGTCTGCAGCTGTGACCAAACACCAGTGCATGACTGCAGACGGCTTTAAAAGGGCCTGATCCCACAAACTTCTGAATGCTCGTTGCATGAGGGTCAAGATGAAAATGTAACTTGTGTCTGTAACTTGTGTCTGCAGAGCTCCCAGCCTGCCACTCTTTTCAGAATGGGATGGGGAGAAAAGGAGCAGAGGGAGTTCAGTGTAGGTTTTTTTCAGCTGACACTGGAGGGTGGGCCAGGTGGATTTGGAGCTCTGCTGAGGTGTGGGGGGCTCCAATCCACACCGCTGGCGAACCCCTACAAGGAGCTCCCACTGCTCCCTTTCCCCTTCCACTGGGGCTGGGAGGGGTCTGTGGCATTGCTGCTGAGACCAGACGGCAGGCTTGCAGCAAGCAATGCGAATCCTCAACTCTGGACCAAACAGCGAACTTCTGTTGGGTCTGGGGGAGTGTTGCAACTCAGAGCACTTTCTGCAAGTTGCTGAGTAACAACCAGAGCGGCTTTTCTGTCTGTGCCCTGGGACAAAGGTTTGTCTAACCTGCTCTTAAACACTTCCAGTAAGAGAAAATCTTGGACCTGTTCCAGTACCTAACCTTGGAATGAGAAAACGTTTCCTAATATCTTACTAGACTCTCTCATGCCACAACTTAAGCCCATTATTTCTTGTCCTATCCCCTGTGGACACAGAACAAACTTGGTTCCTCCACTTACTAACATCAGGCACTTTTACCAGGGGAATGGGGGGTGAGGGGGTGCTTTAATTAGAGCGGCTCCAAGAGTACTTCAAAACAGCCCTGAAGGCACTTGAACCACACAGTTTGGTCGATGAGCTTTAGTTAAAGCGCCCCTGCTGCCATTTTGAAGCATTACTGATACATGAGATGCGGGAGGCTGCGGGAGCACAATAAATGCCATGCTCCAACAGACTCAGTTTATCGAGTCTGCTCTGACACGCTGTAATTACAGCACATCAGAACAGCCTCCATGCTCATGTACAAGCACAACATTTTTTGCATTGGTTTCAAATCTCCCATCATCATGAACGATGCTGGGGGGACACGGCGACCTCCTGCATGTGGAGGCAGTGGTGTTGGCAGCAGGGGCATGGCGGTGGTGAGTGGGGAGCTCCTGCAAGCAGCCGCAATGGTGTCAGCGGTGGGGGGCTGGGTGGCAAGCACTGACCAGTGGTTGATGACCATCTGCAGATGCTGCCGGCGGTGTTGGCAGTGATGGGAGGATAGGGGTGGTGAGCCACCCACCGGCAGTGTCGGCAGCGCTTCTTTCAGGGGGAGCACCGCCAATCTCAGGGGGTGCATGTGCATCCATGTGCACCCCCTCTGCATCGCCAGTGCTCATCATCTTTCTCTTCTCTTGACTAAATAATTCTAGTTCTTCCAAATTTCCTTCATATTTCATATTTTCTAGGCCTCAACTAATTTTTGCTCTCCTGCACACTCAGGCCTCAACTAATTTTTGCTCTCCTGGACCCTCTTTCCAGTTTGTCCACATCTTGAAGTGTAGTGTCCAAACCAAGACGCAGTATTTCAGGTGAAGGCTGACCGGTACTGAATGTACTGTGGAGTCATGTCCTGTGACTTACAGTAGTAAAATATGTGTGGGCAAGGAGGGCACAAGGCTCAGGCACCAATTTGGGAGCCACCATTCAGTAACCCCCTCTAAGAGGCCTGCTTCATGGCAGCAGCAGCAGCAGCCCATGACCGGGAGGTAAGACTCCCTAGTGCTTGGTTTCCCCTGGTCCCTGCGCTGCTCATGGCACTAAAAGTCCTGGCTATATCTCTGCTCCTGTTCATACAGGATTGGATACTGTTTTGTACTAGACGTCTCTAGAATTTAGACTTCCACTGCCTCCTGTGAGAGACTATTCAACTGGATTATATTCTCACTACCTGGAAGTTTATCATGATCTTCAATCTATATTTTCCTCCACTTCATTTAATTTGATTCCATTAGCCCTGATTATACTGTCTTTCAATACGCTGAATATTTCCTCTATCTCCTTGAGGTTTCTCTTGTCACGTATCTGTAAGACGGTGGCATAAATTCCTAAGCCGACCTACGCGTATTGTACAGCTCTCATTTAATCTTTGTCATGAATTATCCTTCCGTTCAATTAATGGCTTTGATCAATTTTGCACTAATGCCTTTCTGTTTGCCGTTGACTTGCCTTTCATTTACAATAAAGCCCATCTGGCCTATTGATGAGCACTTTGAGGCCTGTGTACGTTAGCAGAGCACAGGAGAATCGGGCCCTGTGCCTTTGCAATACCAGGTGGTCTGTAGTGTGGGATCACACAGTACTGGTTTCTCCACTGTGTTAGACCTAATGTCGTCATTTCTCCCTGAGAGCAATGAATCATTTCCGATTTGGTCGCACCTCTAGGCAGAGGTGTATACAACTACAGAAAGTGCAAGGCAATAGAGAATCGCACCCCCAGTCTCTGAACACCTGTTAACCCGCTCCTCTAGTCTGGGTCCCAGACACCAAGTGCACTCGCTCACCTCCAGTGCATCCCTTGTTTCGCTTTCTAGCTATTAGCTGAAGCTACCAGCTGGACACTGGCTTAACATTTGGATTCCACATTTCTGTAATGCAAACTGCTTTCATCTTGGGATTGGGGCCAGATTATGTCCAGATCAGATGTTCAGGCTGGCAGAGAGGTCCATGTGGATGTCTTTGTTTTGTCTTGTTTCAAACACATTAATGCAGTTTTACTGATCTCTTTGCACACCCAGTTATATTTTATGGAAGAACTCCAGTGCTAGGCATTTGAAAGCAGGGATGAAAGAAGTAATCCTTTAGAATAGCCTCCTTTCCCTTTTCTTACTTTCCCTTTATGCTTTTCAGGTTTTTCCTTGTTATTGTCTGACTTGCCAATGTTGTATGTTTTCCAATGGTTTGTTGATAGTTGTGTACAGTGATGTTTTATGATTCATATGTCTTTGGTCTGATACACCTCCCAGTCTTACTGAAATGATGAGGCCCATTCTGCAGTCCCAAAGTTTGTGGCTAGCAATACATGCAGTGGGAGAGGGAGAGTATCATTTTCTGTAGGGTGTTGAGGACAATAAAATAGTTCTCAGCATCGTCCCAGTTCCTGGTAAAAGCAGGTTCAGATCCTAACAGAGCCAGCTCACACCTGTTGAGTGGATCTTCTTTTCCAGCAGCACCTCTCCAGAGCCTGTGCCAGGCAGGTGTTCCTCTATGCCTTTTTCATACATAGATGTATCTGGTGCCTAGCAAGCATGGAGCATCAGTGCACACATTCCTTGGCATAATATTAATGTGTAGGCCTTGTTCTGCAAAACCAGGAGAGAAGCAGCAAGTAAAGTTGTGCCAAATTCTTGGTCAGCTAGTGTGTGACATCCAGTCTGTCCCCTCCCAGAAGTGTGACTCTCCCAATAGGTTCCTATATGACACCCATCATCCATAATACCTGAGCAGCATGTCATAAAAATGGACTGGTCTTCAACACCTCTGCAATGTAGAGAAATGTTATCCCCATCTTACAGCTGGGAGGTAGAGGTACAGAGCTTCAGTCAAGGTCATGCGAGAAGGTATTGGCACAACTCAATAGCTCAGCCCAGCTCTTCTGCCATAACTGCATGGGCATCTTTTGTCCTCATTGGTTTCCCACTGTCATTTTATGCTGTTCCAACATATGTTAATTAAAGTAAGTTTATTTGCTTTTACTTATCAAGTTTGGCTCATGGAGTGTCAGCTCACACCAGAACGACCCAAGACAACATTATTCTGCCTCTAGAAAATCAGACAAACAAAGTCTACTGTGCGATTTGACAGAAAAAGATTGTTTTATTGTTCTTTAGAAGACATGGGTGGCAGATGATATTATTCAAGGCGAGTGGTTGATGATATGTGGTTGGTTGCTTGGGGCCTAGATACCATAGTATCTTTAACTACTTGTGGCTATGCTTTTGGGGGTCTATGATTTGGCTTTCTGTTCAAAGACTTGGGGCAGGGAAGGAGGAGGGGACAGGACTTTCCCTGATGCTGTCCCCTTTGGGGGTCTGAATAGTTAAATTACACTCAAATTGAGAGAAATTCCTTGCCTTGTGCATGGACTCCTAACAAGGAATTTATGCAGACCATAGCAAAGCAACATGGCGACAACTTGGGAAGCCTGGGCTGGAGTGAACTGGACAGCAATGGAAGCTAGGGAAAACGATAAAAATCCTACCCAGGATACCTTGATGATTTCAGAGCTGTGCAACCAATTGGTTTTTTTGTTTAGTTCTCTTCCAAACCTGAATAACCAGGGTGGGGAGAGGAGGGTGGTGGCAAGGGAATGACCTCAGGTCACACAGGATGCTCATACACAGGATGCGGATACATGGAGCAGGCTTGATTAATTGTTGGAGCGGCTCATGTATCAGCATCCCATGTTTCAAAATGGTGGTGGGAGCACTTTAACTAAAACTCGTCCAATGAGCTTTACTTAAAGCACCTCTGCAGCCATTTTGAAAGGCAGGACGCTGAATACATGTGACCGGGGCGGGGGGGAGGCATTTTAATTACAGCGGCTGTCCAGGAGCTGCTCTGATTAAAACACATCCCCCCCAACCTCCCACTCCAGAGCACATGTATAGATACCCACAAGGGCCCAGATCCTATTCTGCCTCTAAGGTGTCTAAGTGGTATTTCCCATGTAGCTTTTAGGCATCTAAGTCTCTAAATATGAACCGATTTCCTCCCATTCTGCAGCCGCAAAATTTCTGCAATTTTAAATTCCTTATGTCTCTCTATTTCGTTTGACTTGAAACTACATATTTCATTTCAAGTTTGAGCATTTTTAAGGGTTTTTTAAAAATCTTTTAAAAATGAATGGAAATTTTCAAGTAGGGTTTTTTTGGTATGAAATCAATATGTTTTGTTTAAAAATGTCCAGATGAAATGCATGAATTGTTTTGAGGGATTTTGTTTATCCTTTTGACACAAGCGGTTCATTGAAACCAACATGAATTTATGAGATTTTGCCAATGGGCTTTTGTTTTTTTTGTCTGAATAGGAGTTTTGGCTAATTTCCCCCTGACCCCACAGGTCTTGATGATTTATTCCTTATATTTTCTATGCTATTTACCCATCCCTGCTGGAGACTTTTCTCTCTACTTCTCCAGACTTTATTGATTTGCTTCTATCAAAGTCACACTGGTTCATAAACTGTGCAGAACAAATAGTTTACAAGCTTACAAACTGAAGAGCTGCAGGGTTAGGCATATAAACATTTGCCCAGCACATAGAAGATGCACATTTAGTGGGGTCTTTTGTGCAGCTGCCAATTTGTGGATGATGCCACACAACTTTAGGTGACGCTATTTTAAGCAGGCTCTAATTTATTGGCCTTTACGATGCATCGTTTCTCCTTTTAAACAGACAAGTTAGAAAATGTGCTGGGATACTTTTATGGGAAAATGTCAAGGAAATCTGAGGCTATAGCATTTGTGCCAGGATAAGCAACATCTTGGCAAACAGATGAACATATGTAATCCTTACTTTTTAATTGGGTAAATTAGGCTAGGGATGAAAACACTAAACATTTGCCTGCGTTCTTCCCACAGATATCTTTTCCAGAGTGCGCTTTTGGAAATTAATTATGCGTTGCTCTCAAAGCCATATAAATATTAATGCATGGCTTGATAAAGCAATTATATTTTTTCAGACTATTGAAAAAGAAAAGGCTCAATAAAGACTAACTCTCAATGCTGCTTCTCAGCATGACAGTGCATAGCTAAAACTATTCCAGTTGGCATCTCCAGTCCAGCAGTGCTATAAAACTGACTCCTGCTTGCTGGGTGACTGGTCTAGAGATTTTGTGTCTGGGATCCATATTTCAGCAGATCCCCAGAGACTCACATGTCTCCAAGAGCATCAGATCCTTAGCACTATATTTTCCCGTTGCTGTTATGTATCCTTGCCATTTGGTTTGTTTTCCAGTGGTCTGTTCTTTCTGATGCTTGCACATGAATCCAGCGACATATCTTGCATTCAGCATTGCCTGTAATTTAATAATATCCGAGGGGGTAGGTAATAACCTGTAGAGCTGTGCTAACAAGTGTTCAGCATCTGGGGATTATAATGAACCATAAGCTGAATATGACTCAACAATGGGCTCTTTTTGCGAAGAAAAAAAAAAGCCAATAGCATACTGGCCTGTATTAATTAAGAGTGTCACTCCCAAGTCAAGGGACAAGACTCTTCTGCTGTTTTCAGAGCTGGTGAGGCCTCACCTGGACAACGGTGTCCTGTTTTGCACGCCACACTTCAAGAAAGATGTGGGCATCCTAGAAAGAGTCTAGCAGAGAGGAATAAAAATGACTGGAGGTCTGGCAAACATCAAAGAAAGTTTAGAAGGGCTAGGATTATTGAGTCCAGAGAAGAGAAGATTAAGGGGGGTATTAAATAACAGCCTTCAAATACTTAAAGGGCGGTTATACAGTGGATGGTGATAGACTGCTCTCTGCAGCCATGTAGGACGGGGGAAGGGACAATGGTCTTAAATTGCAGCAAGAGAAATTTAGGCTTGAGATTAGGAAGAACTTTCTTACTATGAGAGTGAAGGCAAGATAGAGTTGCACCTTCTAGACTAATGCAGAGATCCATTAGCTTTCATAAGCAATAGCTCACTTCATCAGATGCCATGAAAGGACTTCTAAGGAACAGCTGTTAAAATGGAAAAAGTGATTTAAATGCAAAGGACAGAGGGGGAGGGAGGGAAGTGGATGTAAGGGGAAAGGGGAGGAAGGAGAGGGGCACTGCTGAGAAAGGAAAAGGTGGGTGGAGAAAAAAAAACAAGAAACACATTGAGGGACAGGGGGGTCATGAAAGCTAAGTGATGTAATGGGATAAGAATCCATAGTCTCTACTTAGACCATACTTAACCCAGGCCAGCTTGTGGATGATTTCTTGTTCTGCAATTTCTCATTGAAGTTGGATTTTAAAGGTTTGCTGTTTGAGAACAGCTGCTTTGAGATCAGCAATGAAATAGCCAAGTTAAGCTTCGCAACAAGCTTGCTGGAGCAGTTGTAAAATCTCCATCCTGGGCTGAAAATATCTGCATTTGGCATCAAATGTCTTGACTAAGATACAGAAAAGTCCTGTTGCTTCTCAATGTTGTAGTTCTTCATTAAAACTGTGCCCAATTCTGTGATAGCAGAAAGATCAGACAGTCTGCAGTCAACGTAGTTCCTCTGACACAACTTTTGGTACTTTTGCAACCTGAATGCTTTTCTCTGTATATTCCTTTACTGCGTGACCTGTGTCGTGTTATGACCCAAGGTCTCTGATTCTTGGCACAAATTTCAATGTGCTTTTGGTAGCTGGGTGCAAAGCTGGATGAATACAGAGTGGACTTGAGTCTCTAGGCAAGGAAACATGCTCTTTTGAAGCGACTCGGAATCAGCGATGCCCTTCTGTGCAACTCGTTAGAGCTATTATTATCACTTATGCACATGTCGTTTAGGATACGTTGTACCACTAGATGGAACCACTTGAATGGGGATGTGTTAGCTAGCAGCTATGGGTACAGATAAGCCCTACAGCTTATGTCCCATGGAGCCCCACCAACCATCACAGGGAAGTCTGGCGTGTTTGTCCTCCCATATCTATCAGGCAGTCACCAGGCTGGTGATGGGCACAGGCTGGGGATGGGCATGCTGGAAATTTTAGGCATCAGCAGCATATACTAGGACTGCTTGTTGGATGTTACTGCTTTCTCAGTGGGGTTTAATAGTTCTGATTGTCTTGGAACATGCCAAAACTGCTCTGGAAACACCACATCATCAAGTACTGGGACCTGCCATTATTAATAAGTCAGAGACTGATTCCTCTAGAAGAGCATTGAGTCAGGGCAATGATAGGAAGCGTGCATGGTGATGAATACAGAGTGGACTTGAGTCCCTAGGCGACTAAACATGGTACTTTTGAAGCGACTCTGAATCAGCGATGCCCTTCTGTGCAACTCGTTAGAGCTGTTATTAACACTTATGCACATGTCGTTTAGGATACGTTGTACCACTAGATGGAACCACTCGAATAGGGATGTGTTAGCTACCAGATAAACCTTGTGAAAAGATGGCCCCTTTTTTGATTTTTCAGATGTTTTGCTGTCTTGAACGGTTGAAACTCCCATGCTTATTTCCTCCACAGTTATTTAGAAAAGCAAATTAGGAGGGATACAGATTAATTTCTAAACCATACCAGGGGCCTGATTCTGGAAGCCTGAGCATATGTAACCAGTTTTGCACGTGAAAGGGCTTGTGGGAACAGGCTCCAAATCATTCCAGTCCATCAGAGCCTCTTTTGGGGATCTCAGACTCCTTTGTAGGAGTCACTTTTTAACCACTGACACTTTTTATCTACCATCACAAGGGCAGAGCAGTCAGCAGCTGTCTACTGCTTGTGATTTCCCTGCCTGTTGACAGTCACGGGGCTTCCCTCTATTGACTACAGCAAATGGTTATACAGAAAATGTGGTCGATGTAATATATTTTTACCTTGTTAAGGAGTCAGTACCATACACAGAGCCAGCTCTCTGCAGACCAGAAGCAAGTGCTGCATTGAGCACAGGTTGGGAATCCTAGCCCTAGTCATTACTGAATTGCCAGCTCCCTCTGATAGCACACACCTAGTGATAGGGCAATGCACTGTATCTTCAAGAGCACATCAGTAAGCTGGGGGGGGCATTAATATTTGCCTCCCAAAGAGTGAAAGTGGAGCAGACCTGCTGCTGTAGTTGAACAGGGCGCCGACAGCCAGCTCTCCCTTGCCCTGCTCACAGCTTTGCCAATGATCTGGTAACTAGAAACCAGTTATTAGCCTTCCTGTGCTTGAGTTTTTCCATCTGTAAAATAGAGACAAAGACCATTTTGACAAAGACTATGAGCCAAACTTGATAAGTAAAAGCAAATAAAGTTACTTTAATTAACATACGTTGGAACAGTATAAAATGATAGTGGGAAACCAATGAGGACAAAAGATGCCCATGCAGTTACAGCAGAAGAGCTGGGCTGAGCTATTGAGTTGTGCCAATACCTTCTTGCATGACCTTGACCGAAGCTCTGTCTTCTTCCTGGCTGTGCTACAGGGCTGGATTAAAGACATCTGTACAGGTGCTACACACAGAGGATGAGATACTTGGAGCTACCCAATTTAAAACTATCTTAAGATTTGACTTATTAAGTGTATTCATGTTCTTTATCTACAGAGCCCTTCCTTGTTAATATGACTGACAGTTTATATCACCCCCGTCTCCCACATATCCCAGGGTTTGGGTTAAGCCAGGGTGTCAGAGATGTGGCCTGCAGACCAGATCTAGCCTACTAAGCCCTATCATCTAGCACAGGGATGAGCAATTATTTTGTGCGGGGGGCCGCTTACTGAGTTTTGGCAAGCCATCGAGGACCACATGACAGGCAGCCAAGGGCAGATAAATATTAATTTTCTAAACTTTTTAGAGGCCCCCGCGGGCCAGATAGAATGGCCTGGCGGGCTGCATCTGGCCCACAGGCTGCATTTTGCCCACCCCGATGTAGCCTGTGGACCTGCATGCCACATGCAGTGTGTGCCAAAATGGCCCCGTGTGCTGGATTGGTCTGGATCCGGCTTGTGCTGCACACAGCGCACGACGCATGTGCTACATGTGGTCTGTGGGGCCAATCCGGCCTGCTCACTGCATGCACGCCATGAACAGGGCCAGTCTGCAGGTCTGATCTGGCCTGTGGACTGACCCTCACTGTTCCCTGATCGTGGTTTCATAGTTTCTCAGCTCTTGATTCTTGTTCAACCTTCAGTTTTGGCTTTTGGTTTGTGATCCTAGTTTACCCAGTCTCTGTCTACAGCTTCTGCTCCTAGCTGCTTTGACTTTGGCTATGGCTCCCAAATCCAGTGCTAATGCCAGGCCCCTCTACACTCCCAGCTGCCTGGGGAACCAGCTGGAGCTGCATCCATGCTTTGGGTGTCTAACCATTAGGCAGGACCACCTACATCCCAGTTTCTGGACACTGGGACTTGGATAACCAAAAAACTGAAGCTGGGAGGTGCCTCTCTATTCTGTATGCAAACACACTAGCATTTCTGCTTCAGGTTTGAAAGCCAAGCTATTCCGCAGTTTCAGTACCATTACTTGGACTTGTCGGGTTTCAAAAATAAAACAGACTTACAATAACAGTGCTTCCCAGGGAACTGGTAAAAAACATTGCCAGTATGTAAGAAACACCCCTGAACCATTGCCCTCCACCTGATGTCTGTAAGATTTGCACAAAAACGCAGGGCTGTTATTAATACTGGGGTTATGACCAAGACTGTCACTTGTTATTTTCTCTTTTCCCTCCTCATAGAAATGCAAACACGGAAAATAGCTGGCTTTTGTTTGGTGGAGATATATTACCCTCCACAAGTGCAAACGGCAGACCCTTTTGGAGCCTGCCAAATACAACTCTTGAGTGACTGAGACAGAATTACCAGGCTCAAATGCTTTGTTTTACCAAGCAAGAAGGGCCTTGTTTTCAGTGCAGGAACACAGGCTGGCAATCCAGAAGACAGAGGATTAGACCTCATAAATAATTAGCAATTACTTTTTAGTCTGCAACCAAGTTGACAAAGTCCCAGGCTAAGACATTTGGGAGTAATCATACAAAACAGGTTAATTAGTGAAACTTGGTGGTGGGGAGGGGATGATTCCACAGCAGAAATTGCTTTTTGCCCTTCAAAAGTATACTTGACCAAGTCTCGGCACTTGGAGAGTTTGTAGTAAGCCTACATCTCTGTCTTTGAATCTCTCTGCAACACAATCCTTTGAACAGGGGATGTACTGGCACTCGAACAACATAATACCTGAAACCCCGTGTAGCCAATAATGTTGTGGTTTATTTATTTATTTTTTTTGTTTAAATCAAAATAGGGTAACAAAGCTGAGGGATGTCTGGCAGTACGTGTGAAGTCTGGTGTTTTCTTCTTCAAAGGGGAGGGCAGGGCGCCAATGTCCCAAATAGCACAGTAGACAGCTCCGCTCCAAACAGTCTTGACTGTGCACCATAGTTCCCTCTGTCCTTCCTCCCACTGAGCCCCCAAAGCGTTTCCCACCACTTAGCTTTATTGGTCACATCCCTCCCTCTTTTAAAAACTGAACAACCAGTGGTTCAGGGAAGCTGGGGACAGAGAAGAGTCAGGATCTCAAAGCCAGAGGCTTGCCCTTTGTGAAGCCATGTCAAGGCTGACTTAAGGGGGTCCTTTAGGAGAAGGAGTCTAAATAAGGCTCCTTCTTGATAAGTCCCAAGGCAGAGTTTCTCCCAAAAGTGCTGTGCTCCGTGACAGTAGGTGTGTAGCAAACCATAACTATTGAGTCCTATGAACTAGAATCAAATGCAGAGGGAGGTTGTGATTTTTCCCCCTTTTGCAACATATTGATCTTGTTCTGTAGCTGTATCTCTACAGAGGATGAAAGCTTTTTCAGCCAACCAGCTCACTTGCTCCTGTCCAGATCAGCAATAACTTGGCAACAGTCATTGCAAATCCATTTGCTTTATAGAGCTATGCTGCAATAATGGACTCATTAAATAGCTGCATAACTGGGTTTTGTAGCTAGAGTTGGTCATTAAAATACTTCTAATGATGAACGGTCATGCAAAGAGACTGATCTCATTTGAAGGAGCTTTCTCTCACTAGGCAACAGCTTGCCGCACATAACAAAATCATGGGAGTTGAAATGAATGATGTTAAAAATAAAGGGTTTGCTTTCTTTTGTTTGTGCTTAGGGGCCTTACAGTGGCCTTAAACTGGGAATAAATTATATTTCATATGGGTTTAAATATAATGTAAGGCTGGCCTGAAAGGGAAATGGGAATTGTAGCAAATATTGCAAATACTGATAATGGTTAGTGGTAAGTTTAACCTTCTAGAGCTGTCGGTAAAGGTAGTTAAATATAAATTCACATGTTTCTGTAATAGGTTTACAAGACTGTTAATGAATCCTGAGATTGCTAGCAAGCAACCCTTCGGAAACAGTCAAAGACTTGGCCAAGGATGGGCTGAAATAGCATAGGGTGGCCCACATGAAGTAATGCAATGTGAGGGAAGTTTTGGTTCGACTCCAACAGAAAAGACCCTAGTAAAGAGGTGTTAGGCTGGCGGAGAGTCTTTCTTGAGAGGTTGTTGGAGGTCCGGTCTTTGAAGACTGCTTGGGCAGGGATTATGCTAGACAAGTACAGGCGCTTGGTTTCCAGGCCCAAGTGCTCTTGTGCCTGCACCATGCATGTGGAGCTGCTTAGAAGGTGCATGTGGAGCGGCACGAGTGGCTGAGCTTAGATGCCGCTGGGCACCCCAGAGCCATTGCATTTGTCCATCTCTGGGAGAAGTTTGTGCAAAATTGCAGCAGGTGGCAGTGAAACAGAAGAGACCTGGGCAGGCAGACACCAATAAATTGCTTGTGATGGCAACCTGCTACAGCCAGCAAGCCCTGGAGCCATGCCAAGTGACAAAGCATAGCCCAAAGGTACAGACTTTCTTATCCAGCGGGATGGCTGGAATATGGAAATGTTAGGCAAAGTTGCCAATGGTTCAATACATCCATCCTGTGACAGTTCAGCTGTAAACTACTACATGCTGTGCAGCAGAACTGGTTCTCTATAGAGAAGAAAGCTCAAGGAGAGATCATTGTGATTACAGGTTTCCAGTGACAGAGAATATCAGATGCAGCCTACTTGTCATAAAATGGCTATAAAAGAGTGGGCCAGGATGGACCATAGATGATCACTCTTTCAAAGTTCAATTTTACAGCACAAACCTTTTGTTGTGAACTCTTTGCGGATTCGGCCTTAGGTATCAGGGCAGTAATCTTCCACCTTTTCACAGATTAGATTGAAGACATTTAGTGACTGGAAGCCCTGCCTCATATTTAAACGATCACGTCACATTGCAGCTTGGTGGCACATGAATACAGTGTTGTAAGGAGACAGTACGATGTACTTATTGGAGTAGCCTTAAGATATTCTATTCACCTCTTCTCTGCCATCGTTTCTTTCCTATGCGAGAAAGCTGATGTGTCCAACCTCAGGCTGGCTGTTAGAAGGGTTAAATATTCATTTTCATCCATCAGACTTGCAGCTCTCACAGGAACCATTTGCAGGGTACTGCAATGTGCCAAGAGGCTGAGGTAGCAGGTCCCTGCTTTCTTGTCCCCCCAGCAAATTCTGGACCTTAAGTCAAAAGAGTGAGAGAGAGCAAGAAAGGCAGTATTGCAAGAACTGTTCAGTGTGGGAACATTAAGAGCTTATCACCAATGGACATACAGTTGTGATAGCCACATCATTATGCTCTAGCTCCCAAGGGGGCATGTTTGCTGTGTAGATCGTGTTTTTGATATGGAAAAGGGTAGATACGGGTCTCAATCACATTTTGCTGAGAGTAAGTATGCATTTGTTGAGGTTAACCAACACCAAAGTACCACGGAAGTGAAATCAGGCTGCTAGGATCTGGGAACCTGGGGGTTTGAGTGTTGCCTGGCTGTGGGGGTGGGAGGAGCTGAGAAACGTTCACTAGGGAGGGGTGAACCAGCTTGATAAAATAGGAGCTAACTGTCTGGATACCTGCGGCTGCTGATAAAGGCAGCTGTTTCCCCATCCCTTTCTGGTTCTGATCAGCGGTGCAAGCAAGCAAACGTGTTGCGATACAAGACGAGGCAATTTTTGCGTGCCCTGCTCAGCATAGCCGGCTCTTGAGTTTCAGACAATGTGGATAGGCTGGGGATTTCTGGCCTGGACATTTTTTTCCTACTTCCCTAGCTACTAAACGGGGAATGAGTCCACTGGAGAGAGGACATGTCCCAGGCTGGCAATGGCTGAGCATCAGTGGAGCAAGGCTGACCCCAAGTGCTGTCCTTTCCCCCCTGGCTGGGGAGGGAGGTTGTACCATCAAAGGGACGTGGTACTCTTTGAATGGGCGACAGTACTTTGGAGTTAGCCTTCTGTTCTCATCATGAAGGGGTTGGTTCCTGGCCAGTCAGTGCAGATTTCAAAGCCTTTCCTGAAGGCACTGCAAACCTTGTTCCTCTGTTTGCCTGCAGGCCGTTTCCCAGCCCTCCACCACCATGCCCCCCACCACCTCCACTGTGACAGAGGCTTATACGCGGACTCAGTATTGCAAGTGGCCGTGTGAGTGCCCGAAGTTGCCACCTCGCTGTCCCAGAGGGGTTAGCCTGGTCTCCGATGGCTGTGAATGCTGCAAGGTGTGTGCCAAGCAGGTCGGGGAGAACTGCACCGAGGCCGATACCTGTGACTTTCACAGGGGCTTGTACTGTGACTACAGCGGAGACAGACCTAGGTACGAAATAGGAGTGTGTGCACGTAAGTGTTGTACATATATTTTTGACTTTGTTTTCCAGCACTGGCACCTCCCATCGGTCTAAACGGAGACTGATTTATTCAGATCATTAGCTGTGAGGCCGCCAGCCCCCACCAGACCTCTCTGTCGGTTCAGACCCATTGGGTAGCTGAGAAGTGGCTCGGAGGGTTCTTGCTCCATGAGCCGGCGGTTGCAAAGGGCAAGAAGGAAACAGCAACCTGAAGGCATAATCCTGCCCTTGGATTTGCAAGTGCCTGAACAGCAGCTGCTGCTCTGGTGACTGGCTGGTGGGAGGAGGATGCAGGAAGAGGATCTCTAGGCAGCAGGTCCACACAGCTGGCTCTGAAGGCTTTAAATGCCTGCTTGGAAACCTGTGCTGTGAGTGGGACTCTGCTTATCCCTGGCAGCGTGGTCCCAAGGAGAGAACGGTCAGGAGAAAGGAGTGAGCTTGTGGCCTAACTCCTTCCCTCCTGCCTTTTGAGGGGGATGGTCTTGCTCTTGCATGGGATCCCCAGGCTGGCCTTGCAGGGGCAAAAGGGGTTGGGGAATCTCCCGACCAAAGAAGCTGGTTCTTGTGAGGCCTTTGCAGTCCCTTCACTCCTCGCTCCCCTGTTTGGAAGGTCTCAGCCCACGCTTTTGAGTCCTGACCCTGGAGAGGGCTGAGGACTCAGAGGACTGAGTGCGCTTGGGGCCAAATCCTGCTTCATCTATTCAGTGACTGCGGTGCAGCTCCTGGCAAAGTCCTTATGTACACAGCCAGGATCAGGGAGACGTTCTTCTTTGCCTGTGTAAAGGCACACTGATACTTTCAATAGACAGCACTTAGACACCCCCAGAGACCCATCCTTAGTTCTGCAGGAGGGACGTGAGTCTCCAGTCATTCCAAGGGGACTTTTAACCTGCGTTAAGATGCCTCTGTCTGCCCAGAATCCCTTTTGCTCCTGGCTGCAGAAGTCACACCCGTCTTAGGACTCCAAACCTGAGCAGGTAGGCAGCAGATAGCAGCAACATCTTGATCTTCTGTAAAATGCCTAATGGTTAGAGCACTTGCCCAGGACATTGAACAGCTGAGATCTAGTCCCCTTCTCCTTCCCAGATTCAGGGGATTTGAACTCATGCCACCTAAATCCCAGGAGAGTGCCCTAACCTGCAAGCTGTGGAGTAGACATGACAGGGCAGGATTCCTACCTGCCTTGGGCCCTTAAAACAAGCGCCTGGCTGCTATGCCCCCCACCCCAATACAGTCGAAAAGGGAGGTGTGACCGTGCCACTGCACCCGCTTTGGATCCATCCCTGGAGATGCCTGCCCAGTGTGACAAAACCAAAGACAAGACACAAGGTCAGAATTGCAGATGGGCACAGGCCATGGAAATTTAATTCTCTGTTTGGAGTGCAAGCTGCTCCAATTTATCAGCAGGAAGGCCATTCAACTTGGGAGGTTTGTTCAATTCATTAGAAAGAGAAGAGGCCGTTCCAGTGTTAGAAGCCAACGTTTCCACTGATTGCCCAGCTAAAGCAGGCTCTGACTCAGCCCTGTCTTTAACCAACACTGAAACCTAACAGTAGTAACGTGAGCGTGCTGCCTCTCTGTGACGGGCTATGAAACCGCAGCCTTCATGTCACAGGCTTACTGCCGCATCAGAGCCAGTTCTGCAAAATGGGAAAGCTGTTCTGTAGTGAAGTACAAAGCATTTTCTTTTAGTCTCTACATCCAAGCGCTTCCTGCTTGTGTGGGGATGAACCTGGTCAACCGTTTAATGTTAAAAAATATATAATAATCGAACTGTTGCACTTTGCTGGCAAGGTGACACATTACAGTGCATCATCACGTGACCCCCAAAAGATACGATATGTCATGTTAAGTACCGTTCCTCCTCACAGTTCATGACGTTGTGTGAGAAAGAGAAGTATAAAAATGTTAAAAATATTTAAAATCCCATTTCAAAACAAGGAATGTTATTGGGAACCTAAATACTTGACAATATCTGTTTTCATTTTTTTAAATTCAAAATGGAAACAGGATCTGTTAAGGGAAGCATTTCCTGCAAAACTCTTGAGTTTCACTCAGCTCTGAGCATAAGGCCTCAAATTTTCCCTATCTGCATTGATCGTGTGATGCTGGCACCTTTAAACGCTGGTCCAGTCAGGCTGGAGAATGCTCCTTTAAAGAGATTGGTCACTTGTAACTGTTTGCTATTTTAATCGCCTTCTCTCTCTTTCTCATCTTGTTGTAGAAATTGCAGGGGTGGGTTGTGTCCTCAATGGCATCAGGTACAGGAACGGAGATTCCTTCCAGCCCAACTGCAAGTACAACTGCACGTGCATTAATGGGGCTGTGGGCTGTATCCCGATGTGTGTAAATTCGCGCCCCCCGCTCGTCTGGTGCCCGAACCCAAAGCAAATTAAGATGGCAGGCAAGTGCTGCGAGCAGTGGATCTGCGACGACTCCAGGAGGATCAGGAAGACGTCTCCACGACACATCTCCTCTGCAGGTATAGCACCTACGGAGCAAGCATTGACTTGGCTAGAGCTGGGAATTGAACCCAGGGAACCTTAAAACCTGAGTCGTGGGTCTCCACTCCAGCATCTGGTAGCCTACCTGGCTGCTGTAGCAGACTCCTACTCCATGTGGCTCAGCCATAGAGAAGTCTCAGTGTGCGTTATACAGCAGTGCCCATCATAGATACGTTCAAGCCCATCCACAGAGATGCTGGATAGCTTTATCCAAAATGCTTAGGTGCTGCTGACACTTTCATCAGTCAGAGCTAGGTGGGCAAAGGCTTCTCTAAAAAGAATAGCTTTTAGCATGGGGGAACTTTGCTTTTGTCCCATTAACTTTGCTTTTGTCCCATTCTGGGCTGGTCATCCAAAGTAGATAGGGGCCCAAACTGAAGCCAGACAGCCTTGAATTTTGAGATAAGCTGGACTGGGATGGAGGCTTTCTGGCTGGCTTCTGTCACCCTGAATCTGAGCAGCCCCAAAGTTGGAGACAGGTTGGAGCTGACCTATGCCATCCTGAGCCCCCTTCTAGTTCAAAGAACATTTCAGACCACTCTTGTGTCACTGCATACCCCAACGTCACCATTTCTGTGAGATCTGCTCTATGCAGCATCTGGAGTATTTCAACGTAAAGGTGGAATTCAGGTACACTGTATCATCCCTGTTTACCTGAGGGCATGGACGGTACACTACCCCCTTACGTACGTACTTATATGCCCCCCCACCACAACCCTCCCCAGTACAACATGTATGTTTTAATGTGTATTCATGCTCATGGAAGCTCAGTGAGGAGGGGAAATTGTATTATCATGATAGTACACAAAGGGACTGAGGCCAGAGCAGCGATTCACTCAGTGTTGTTGGATGTCAGGTGAGGGAGGCACTTGAATTCAGTGTTCCCAAGTCTTGGTGCCCTGATCCCTGGACCATCCTTCATCATCTTCAAACAGTCCAAAGCAGAGGTGAGGCCCTGCACTCGGGTTCAAGCAATTGGTGTTCAGTTCTTAACTCCAGATCCTTGTATAACTCTGGGCAAGTCCCATAGACTCAGATCCTCCAAGAAACCTAGATGTCTAACTTACTTTGGTTTTCTTGGAGGAGCTGGGCCTTAATCTCTGCGGCCCAGTTCTCCACCTGTAAAATAGAGGCAATAATACTTCCTTTGGCTGTCTTGTCTATCTAGAATAGACATCCTTCAGGGTAGGGACCGTCCCTCAGTATCTGTTTGCGGGAGCCTGCACTACAGTGTGTGAATGCATTACAAGTTGAGAGCAGCCTGGTTCTGAGTGGCTCCTAGTGGGCTAATCACCGCCATGCCCAGTGCACTGGCAGTGCTCCCATCTCTTTTGCTTTTTATTTTGTGTGCGACACAGGGCTTTTTTGAATAAGGTCTTCTCCAGCTGCGGTATGCAAGAGGAACCAGAATAGGTGCTCCTGTGTGTCTTTTGGACAAATGGTTGTCTGCCAAGTCAGGGAAAGGGCCTGATGGGCTGCAGGCCCCTTCCAATCCAGTGTGCCGATGTGTCCTCCCCTGTCTACAGATGAAAGACTCTAACTGCATACTAGATCCCTTAGCCATGAAATCATCAGTCATGGACTATCAATCATAAATCAGCAGAAAAATTAAACTTCATAGAAAAACAGGGCTAGAAGGGCGCTCAGAACGCCATCTAAGCCATCTCCTGTTTAAAGCAGGATCAGCGGTATCTAAACCATCTCCAATGGTTCCAGTCTCATCTCTGTCCTGCATTGGCAGCTTCAATTATTCATGTATGGTTGCATCTGGGAGCCAGAACAAAGAAGGGGGCCCACTGTGCTAGGTGCTATAGAGACAGTCCCTGCCCCACAGAGACCATCAATTAGGTCTCAGTAAGGACACTGTGTGGAGATGAGGGGGAGACAAAACTTGAGTTTAGTAGAAAAGCAGAGTCAAGCAGAATGTGGACCTCTTCTTGGGCCTTGAGGGTATATTAACAACCTTTGCAGCAGCAGGACTTTGGCTGCTGTGGCCCCCCTGCTTTACCAGTGGCAGATTAGGGTGTTATGTCTTCTGTTGTGTCAGGGTTGACAGTGTAGATTTGCTAAGAGGCTAGAAAATGGATTTGTATAGGATGGTCTGGATAAGGATGATCCTGACTCAGGCAGAGGTTCAACTAGATGACTTCTCAAGGTCCCTTCCAGCTCTACTTGTCTATGACTAGAATCAAAGCATCAGAAAATTCGGGTTGGAAGGGACCTCAGAAGGTCATCTAGTCCAACCCCCTGCTCATCGCAGGGCCATCCCCATCTATATCATCCCAGCCAAGGCTTTGTCTAACTGGGTCTTAAAAACCTCCAAGGATGGAGAGTCCACAACCTCTCTGGGTAACCTCTTCCAGTGTTTTATCCAATCTAAACTTCCCTTGCTGCAACTTAAGACTGTTTGTTGCTTGTTCTGTCATCTGCCACCATTGAGAACAGTCCATCTCCATCCTCTTTTGAATCCCCACCTTCAGGTAGTAGAAGGCTGCTATTAAATCCCCCGTCCATCTTCTCTTCTGCAGACTAAATAAACCCAGTTCCCTCAGCCTTTCCTTATAAGCCATGTGCCCCAGCCCCCGAACCATTTTTGTTGCCCTCTGCTGGACTCTCTCCAATTTGTCCACATCCTTTCTGTAGTGAGGGGCCCAAAACTGGACACAGTACTACAGATGTGGCCTCACCAGTGCAGAAGAAAGCAGAATAATTACTTCCCTCGATATGGTGGCAATGCCCCTACTAATGCTGCCCAGTATGCTGCTAGGCTTCTTCACAGCAAGGGCACACTGCTGGCTCATATTCAGCTTATTGTCCACTGTAACCCTCAGGTCCTTTTCTGCGGAGCTACTGCCCAGCCAGTCAGTCCCTGGGCGGTAGCAGTGCATGGGATTGTTTTGCACTTTCCACTTGTCCTTGCTGAATCGCATGAGCTTTATTTTGGCCCAATCCTCCAATTTGTCACCCTGAACCCTAGCCCTAACCTCCAGTGTATCTACTACTCCTCCCAGCTTGGTGTCATCCAGAAACTTGCTAAGGATGCAACCCATCCCATCTTCCAGATCATTAAAGAAGATACTGAACAAAACCGGTCCCAGGACCGACCTCTGGGGCACTCCACTTGATACTGACTGCCAGCTAGACATTGAGCCATTGATTACTACTCACTGAGCCCAACAATCCAGCCAGCTTTCTATCCACCTTGCAGTCCATTCATCCAACCCAGACTTCCTCAGCTTGCTTGCAAGAACGCTGTGGGAGATGGTATCAAAAGCCTTGGTAAAGTCAAGGTATAGTATGTCCACTGCTTTCCCTATATCCATGGAGCCAGTCATCTCATCATAGAAGGCAATGAGGTTGGTCAAGCATGACTTGCTCTTGGTGAATCCGTGCTGACTGTTCCTAATCACCTTCTTCTCCTCCAAGTGCTTAGAAATGGATTCTTTGAGAATCTGCTCCATGATTTTTCTGGGGACTGAGATGAGGCTGACTGGTCTGTAGTTTCCTGGATCCTCCTTCTTCCCATTTTTAAAAATGGGCATTATATTTGTCCTTTTCCAGTAGTCTGGGACCTCCCCCTTTTGCCACGAGTTTTCTAAGATAATGGCCAATGGCTCTGCAATCACATCAGCCAATTCCCTCAGCACCTTTGGATGCATTGCATCCGGCCCCATGGATGCTATGTCCATTCAATGCAATTATTCATTGGTTTATTGGCCTAACTATAGAGCGAGACCTAGAAGGGACATGTGTGTAGAAACCTGTCCCAATGAGTAATGAATGTTAATCTGTTCCATAGCTTACGCGGGAGAGAATGAATCCTGGCAGAAGAACTGCATTGTTCACACCTCGTCCTGGAGCCCCTGCTCGAAGACCTGCGGGCTGGGGATAGCAACAAGAATTTCCAATGATAACCCGCAGTGCCAGCTCATGAAAGAAAGTCGCCTCTGCAACTTGCGGCCGTGTGAAGCGGATATAACCAAACACATTAAGGTAGGACCACTTCCCAGCTTCTCTTCCAGGTCACTGATTGGCCAAAAACATGCTGTGTGCGCGCCCTGGGAGGGCTGCCCTTTGGAAAGCGTGATGGTGACCTTTTGCAAACAAAAGTGATGGGAATGCCATGATTAGCAAATGCATGCTTTGACCTAAATGCATTCTGGCTGAGGGGGGGGTAGGTCAGCATGTCTCCACATACCACCAGCAACTCTATTCATATCCTGGATATGAACAACTCCCATTGTGGGAGGATTGCTTAAAGCCACTCAGGAGCCCCTGGAAGTGACAGCAGCATAGGCGCCTGTGCCAATCACTAGTTCAGATTCGCCCATAACTCAGCTAACAAAAAGCCTGATGGGAAGCTGCGAGGCATCTTTCTATGTAGCTATAACTGTGGAAACTTTCCGCCTGCAACCAGGGAGGGATGGGGGAAGTACATTTCCAGGTGCATAAATCCATGTGACCTTCCAAATGAGGGATGTGTAAAGTAGTCTATGACTGATGACATTCAAAGTCCTGAAAATTAAAGGGAGGGGAGGGGGGTTGCATTTGCTTTGATTTGTGTGAATGAGGTCAATCTTCCAACAAAAGTGAACTTTGAATATTTTTCCCTGGTCAGTGGTGAGACCAGCTTTCTTTTGAGAAGTTTCTTCCTTTCCTCCCTGAAGAATCAGTTTGATTCTTGAATCCACAATGCAAATGGTAAATGGTCCATGCCTTCAGGCTAAATTTGTCATTTGGTGAATAATTCAGGATGGCAAGATTTGGGGGTCTTACATTGGTTCAAAACAAAAATGAGCTTGTGTTTTACTGAGAAGCATGGCCAAAGCCGCGCAATCTTTCTGCTGATACCTGTCCTCATAGCTTGAAATTAAGCTGTAAGTAACGTTTAAGTGGCACATACACATTTGTTCTGGACCTTCAAGCTGGGCTGAAATGTGGTGTAACAATGCTAACCTAATAAAACAGATGAGAACTGCTAATTACAGCTGGTTGAAGGTTTTCCATTGTGTTTTTATCAGAAATTGAATGCGTCATGGAAAAACAACATTTTAATATTTTTTTCCTACAATTTTTGATAGGGAAGTGTTATTAAGTGAAACTTTTTTTTTAGATTTGACTGAGTTTAGTTTTCAAAATTTTGAACACATGCTTTGTTCCTCCAAAATGAATTACGTCCACAGGTTGGTTGGATTTTTTTTTAACTCATCTTTTCCTGCTCCAACTCTTCAGCCAACCTGATCACCTTGGAAAAAAAGAAGATTAAATGACAAAGGGAAAAAGAAAAGTCTGCCACTTGATGACTTTGCCAAAGTTGGGGAAGTTTTGCAAAGTTGAACTTGGACATTAAACAAACTGAGGGGGAAAAAAAGGAAAAATACTAACCTTGGATATTATTTATTCATGTTATTGCACTCAGTGATAGAAAAGGAGAATGGGAGGGAATGACATTTCAAAACTAAAAAAGAATTGGAAATATATTCTATAAAAATAAATGCAAACGAATCCCATTTTGAATCCTAAGAAATGGAAGCGAGTCAGAAATGTCATTGTTTTTCACCATTTACATTTACATTTCTGACAGGATTTACTGCTAACATAAAGGAAGTGTTAGTGCTTGGAAGAAGGTAGCTAAGGCAGATAGAAAAAGACAATTAAGATTCATGAACAAAGAATTTAATCTTTATCTCTCTTTCTGCCCTCCCACCCTGATCTAGCCTGGGAAGAAATGCTTGGCTGTCTATAGAGCTGATGAACCGATGAACTACACCATTTCAGGCTGCGTGAGCAAAAAAACATACAGACCAAAATACTGTGGGGTCTGCACAGACGACAGGTGTTGCACACCCTACAAGTCAAAGACCATTGAAGTGAGTTTTGAGTGCCCAGGCGGAACTGGGTTTTCCTGGAAAATCATGTGGATCAACGCTTGCTTTTGCAACCTGAACTGCAAGAACCCCAATGACATCTTTGCTGATTTGGCACATTACCATGATTACTCCGAGATTGCTAATTAAATTGGCTGAATGCTGGAATGACCCATTGCTCTGATTTTACAGAGGTTTTAAAATAAAAAAAAAAAAAAAAGAAAATCTTTCATCCGGTGCTAATGTAACATTTTGTTTTTCCAAGCAGGAAGGTAAAATCCCCTTTGCTCAGCACATTATTATTATTATTATTTTGTAGAGATTTTAGATGTGCAGAGTAGCAACCTTCCATCTGTTAACAATGGCCAGAGCCCCCTTTCATTAATCACATGCCAAGTAATCAAATGTAACCATGTTTCTCAGATCCCATGACTTAAACAACACAAGTGTTAGCATTGATCTGCTGTGGATGGCAACAATATTAAAAGAGCAGCAAAGAAACTAATTCCCGAAGGCTGCATCTACACTAGAGAAATAAGTATGTGGGTTTACTGCAATGGTACAGCTTAACCAGTGGGCTATGCTCCGGTTTTTTCACTGTCCTCTCAAGAAAACCTCTGCTCCAAGGTGCAAAATGGGTAACACCACTTTGGCCCAGATTTTGGCCGACCTCAAGCCAAAGCCAATATAACTGAGCTCACCCCAAAGAACATCATGTTCTACTTCTGTTTGGAGCACACCGTATGGTTAAATCCCTGGGAGGAAGGACTTGAAGAGAACGACATTTCTCCAACTTGCCTAGATGGAGATTCCCTCACCTTATGCCACTCACCAGCCCCAAGATCCTTTATGCAACGATTATTGCTTAAATTAGCTGCAGGGCCTGCCAGAGCACTTCTGGATTGCTAGGAAGCCATGAGGAGGTCCTCATAAAGCCCTTGTACTTCTGATCTCAGCCCCAGAACCCTAGCAATCTGGCTGCACTGAATCCAAGGTGATCACCGCCAATACAGTGGCTCTCCAGGGAAGATAATACAGCACTGCATTTCATTTCTGCTCCCAGGAGAGCTTCACCAAGCTGTGGGAAGCAAGCATGCGTGTCTTCTCCATGTGAGCTCCATAGAGCAATCACATGGAGCCCAGGGAGGAGTGAAGCAGAATAGTACCACTGAGGTCTGGTAAGCCTTTCCTTCCCTCCGGCCATGGTCAGCTTTAGGTATGGAAGCTGCAGTGCCCCTTCTCCATGCCATTACCCACAGGCAATGCTAATCTCTGAAGCCTGGTTCTCATCCGCATGTTATGTGGAATTGAAAGCCCTTTTCTACAGCATGGAGTAGGTGTAATCTTCATGGAAGTGTGACCTACAGGCTTGTTATCTGCTCCACCGAAGAGTGTAGATGAGTGGAGCAGAAATCTAGGGCCCAGCTGACTAGGGCACAGCATCAGGTGCTGGCTGTTGGCTAAAAATTAAAGTAAAAATCTATGTGAAATTCTGCAAAAGGAGTTAGAAGCCCAAATGCTGCACGTGCCAAGAACTGGCCTGTCACTAGCAAAATGGGTAGTAAAGTCATTCATCACTGAAGTATATTGAAGGCTTTTCCCTGAACTTGCAGTATGCACTTTAGAGGATGCAGACTGACTGGATCAGTTACTGATTTTCACATGAGTTTAACTCTTCCAGTCAGATGAAGAGACAGTGGGGATGGTGAGGAGGTCAGGGTAAATTAGCCAGAGGGAAAATAAGCATCTTTCCCCCTGCGCTACTCTTATGTTTCCTACTATTGCTAGCCACACAATATAATTCCTATGTAAAATATATATAGATAAATGTATTCCTTACACACTTCCACCGAAGGTAAACTGAGCTCCAGAGGTTTTTCCTAAGCATGACCAAAATGGGGATGAACATTTCTCATAGACAGAAATTCAAAGGGAGAGATTTTTTTTCTGCACTGTACATAGTCAGCTGAAGA
>NW_005842014.1:1195314-1208136 GCF_000455745.1 Alligator sinensis
GGGAGCTTGACAGTTCACACCAGCTGGGGCTCTACTGTCGGGTTTTTACTTATGCCTGGGCACATCATGCCCTTCCGTAGGACTTCTGTCCTGGCAAGGATGTCAGGATTTTTCCACTTCATGTGTATCAGAAGATGCAGATTATCACTTATCTCTGCTTCCCTTCGCATTTCTTATTTAGATTTTTGGGATGCTTCACTGATATCTCTGACAACAGGGCAGATCGGCTGCTTTAGTCAGGAACCAGGGCAAGAAGCTTCACTCTCTGCCTTGTCTCTACCCAAATAACATCAGGAGGCAAAGATGCAAAATCCTGGCATTCGGGGAGTACAAGGCCTCCACAGTGCTAAGGCTGCAGCTGCCTGCAGCCTCATTGAAGGGTCTGAAGGCCATGCCTGATTTACCCCAAATGATCTCTAGTAAACCTGCATGAGCAAGCATGGGTCCACTGAAACACCGGCATAAGAATGCAGTAAGAGAAAGGGGCCCGAAGACAGACATCAAGCCATGGATCCAAGTGGGAGGCAATGAATATCTGGGGCTCCCTCTCTCACTGTCCCTGTACTCAGAGGTGAAGACCTGGATTTTGACTTCTGCAGCAGTTGGGAGTGCTCATATACAGTGCTTTGGCTCAGGGTGGTTGGTAAAGTAACAGATGTGCTCCTTGGTGTGCATTGGTGAGTCCACACGTCCCTACATATGCTGCACCACACCTGTGCGCATACAACTTGGTTACAGATGTACTGTCACGTCGACAAGCCCTAGTGAAGAACATGACAAAGCAACACAGCCCCTGGGTGGACCCCAGCCAGAGTCATGCCAGACAGTGCCTATGCTTACCGTCTTCAATGCTGTGATCTAGCTGCATGCTGCCAGCGCTGTGACCAAGTCCTGGCTAAGGCCAGCAATCACTGCCTTCCTCAAGAGCTGAAAGAAGCCACTGTGAGCAGGCACGTGACCTGCAGCTCTAGCAGACACTTGTGCTCAGCGAAGCAAATGCCTTTGAACCACAGAGCTTTGTTCCAGCCGATTTTGTGCTTTGTTTCTAGCAGAGCTCTGGGGGAGAGAAAAGTGCCCGACTCCCTAGCTGCGGACTACGACTCCGGACACTTCCTGGCTCTGCAACAAACTCCCAGGAACTTTGGCCCTTGAGCTCTCTGGTCCAGTACCTACGACAATGGGACAGTAATGCTCTCATGGGTTGTCCGTCCATCCTACATAGGCTGCAAACAGTTGTCTCATTTCAAGCTGCCCTGATTGTCCCAGGTTTTACCTTTGATCCAAACAGGAGTGGCACAGCCCTGCTCAGCTGCATTGCTGCTTGTCAGCAGGTAGGTGGCAAGGGAGAGCACACATCTGCCAAGCTTGTCCCTGGAATGAACAACAATTAAGTTAAATGAGCTACAATTAACTCACAGACCCCCACATAGCAGGGGGAGCGTTAGCACATATTATCGGGCATATTTCACAGGTCCTTGAAGCAGAATGGGTGTGAAGGTCTGGAGGATCCCAGGACAAAAGGCATTTCCCAGGAGAAGTGCAGTGCCTGTTGACAGCAGGGGAGTATAGATTCCTTGGGACAGGGACCATCTCTTTCTATATGCACAGTGTCTAGTACAAGGGGTCCTGACCTCCACTGGGGTCAGCTAGAGTAATATGAAGATACAGTGGAGGAAATAGTGAGCCCAGATCTGATGCTAGAGAAAGGCTGGAACTGGGATACTGTGAAGGGAAGCAAGGTGGCAGTTCTGCAGTCCATCCTAAAGCAAGACAATGCAGCCCAAATCCTCTTTACCCTGTGCCAGTGATTCTCAACCAAGGTCCCACAGCATCCTGGAGTGCCTTCAAGGGTGCTGTAGGGTGTCACACAATGTGAGCACTGGTAGGTTTGCAAACATGACTTACAAATAACCCCAGAGATTTCAGAGAGAAATCCGTAGTTTTAGTCTTTCTGAATTCTCTGCAGTAGAAAAGCTGCTGTACAATTTTTCCGTAGGCAAAAAAAAGAGTGAAAACTAAGAGCTGTCATTTTTCAAGGGGTGTCTTGAGTCTCTTTAGGGATGTGTCGAGCCTAAAAAGGTTGAGAACTGCTGCCCTCTGCACAGTGACCTCAGTGCACTTATGTTTGGCATCTACTCTGGCTGAAGGCAATGGCAAAACTCAAGGGCTGTGTCCAGATAAGCAATGCTGTGTGATATGTGCACACACTGCACATTCAGGTGTGTAATAAGTGCACACACTGCACATTCAGGTGTTCCCTGTGCTGCATGGTAGCAGTGTTTGGGTGGAGGGGGTTGATCCTGAGAGATCACCTCTGAGGTCCTGGGGACCTGCAAAGGCTGCTGGGGCCAGCACAGTCCCCTACCCCACCCGGGGTAACCTGCCGCACCCCAGAGGACATGTGGCACAGATGTTCCCCAGGGACAAGTAGCAGTGGCTCAAGGTTTCATAGTTTGATAGTTGGTAGGGTCGGAAGGGACCTGAGCAGATCATCAAGCCCGTGAGCAGATCATCAAGGTGTGCTGCTGCTTCTTGCCCCCAGGAAAGCAAACGCCCATGGCTAGTGTAGACGCAGCTCAGAGGCTGAAGCAGCAGCCCCTCATTGAGAACTTTCCCTCCGTCGGGATGAAAGATCAAGCACGGCTGGTCTAGAGCCTCTACAAGCAACGTGCACCTTTGATGCAGAATAGAAAGTCTCAAGTATATTAAAACGAGGTGTCTCTGCACCGAGTCAAGTATATTTAAAACACTGAGAATTATTATTCAGAACAAAGCACACTGTACTCCAATTATTACATTGCTAATAGTAAGATCCCGAGTATTGTTCTCGATATATAGGTAGCGTGGGAGGCTCCAGAGTTCACAAACACTATGCAGTCTTTTAAATTAAGGCGCTGTGATATTTTTCCTGGTTTCTTTTAGAGGATAAAATGTCAGAAGGTACTTTAAAAAGAGAAGTACATTAAAATGAAGGGAACCGAATGATTAGTGTTTTCATTAAATACAAGGACATCCTCACCCATACACATATCATTTCAAACTGTGACTCATTTAAATCATCTTACAGAGCTATTTTTGTAACAGATACGTCCTGAAGCATATAGCAATCTATTGGAAAGACAAACTAGCCTAGTGCTGGGAAGTTTAAGAGATGTAAAAACTTGTGTAATTCAAAGTATGATACTTGTTCATACAATATGGATGTCAGCTTTATGGCTGGAATAATACAGCTATGCAGCAAAGGTAATAAATAACCATTGAAATGGTTCAACACTGAATTACTATGCAACTGTCTCCTTATTCAGAAGCTTTAAGAAAGTGTGTGCACATATCTGTATATTTTTAAGACATGTTCCTCCTCCTCCTCTTTCTTTGCATCTCTCAACATGAAGCTGCAGGAAATGAAAAGGCTGTAGGAGGCCTTAATCTTAGTGTGAGTATATGACAGCCTTGTGTGGCCTTTCCAACTTGCATCTCCCCCTCAGTCCATTATACATTTCCCATCCTAGCATTTTGCTGCTCACTTCACTGGAGCAAAACTGAAAACAGATGCTGTAGAGATGGTGCTGTCAGCTACCCTTTTGCGGTCAGTCTTTATGGCCTGGATGGACCATGCATGAGATGGCAAATGCCACCATCAGCCAAGTCCAGCTCTTCAGGTGATAGAAGTCTCCCTGAAGGTGCTCCAAGAGATGCTGAGCCTCCTCTTGACTCCATTCAGCTCTGGGAAAGCAGATGGACAACAGGGGAGGTCTCATTCATCCTGAGAAAGCAGGGCAATCAGCTGGTCACCTTAGGTGTCTGTACACAAATGCACGGAGGATGGGAAACTAGCAGGAAGAACTGGAAGTCTTCACACAGTCAATGAACTATGACACGATTGGAGTAACAGAGATGTGGTGGGAGCTTGCATGACTGGAGCACTGTCGTGGCTGGGGGCAAACGGTTCAGGAAGGATGGGCCGGGGAGGACAAGTTGTACTTTATGTAAACGAGCCATTTGACTGCTCAGAGCTCCAGTATAAAACTGGAGACAGGCCTGTTGAACGTCTCTGAATTAAGGTCAGAGTAGAGAGCAACAAGGGTGGTGTTGTGGTGGGGGTCTGCTGTAGACCACCAGACCAGGAGGAAGTGGTGGATGAGGCTTTCTTCAATCAGCTAGCAGAAGTTTTCAGATCACAAGTCCTGGTTCCCATGGGGGACTCCAATCACTCTGACATCTGCTGGGAGGGCAATACAGCAGTGCACTGGCAAGCCAGGAAGTTTTTGGAGAGTTGTGAACAACTTCTGGGTGCAAGCGTTGAAGAGGCGAACAAGGGCCGTGCACTTCTTGACCTGCTGTTCACAAAGAGGGAAGAAATGGTGGGGAACGGAGTAGTGAATGGCAACTCGGGCAGCAGCAACCACGAGATGATTGAGTTTAGGATCCTGAGGAAAGGAAGGATGGAGAGCAACAGAGTAAGGACCTGGGACTTCAGAAAAGCAGACTTTGACTCGCTCAGGGAAATCGTGGGCAGGATCCCCTGGGAAGCCAGTCTGAGGGGGAGAGGAGTCCAGGAGAGCTGGCTGTACTTTAAAGAAACCTTACTGAGGGCACAGGAACATTAAACCATCCCAATGTGCAGGAAGAGGGAAGTGATTATTCCCCTCTATTCAGCACTGGTGAGGCCACATCTGGAGTGCTGTGTCCAGTTCTGGGCCCCCCGTTACAGAAAGGGTGTGGGGGCAAGTTGGACAGAGTCCAGCAAAGGGCAGTGAAAATGGCACAGGGGCCAGGGGACATGATTTATGAGGAGAGGCTATGGGAACTGGGTTTATTTAGTTTGGAGTAGAGAAGACTGAGAGGGGATTTAATAGCAGCCTTTACCAGAAGGGAGGTCCAAAGAGGATGGAGCTGGACTGTTCTCAGTTGTGGCAGGCGACTGAACAAGGAGCAATGGTCTCAAGTTGCAGCAAGGGAAGTTCAGGTTAGATATTAGAAAGAATTTTCTCACTAGGCAGGTAGTAAAACACTGGAACAGGTTACTCAGAGAGGTGGTGCAATCTCCATCCTTGGAGGTTTTTAAGAGCCAGGTAGACAAAGCCCTGCTTGGGATGATCTAGATGGGGCTGGATCTGCTTTGAGCAGGGGGTTGGACTAGATGATCTCCTGAGATCCCTTCGAACACCAATTTTCTATGATTCTGTGATAGTTCCTGTGTTGATTTGTGAAGAATTAGCATTGAACACAGGTTATCAGCTGTACTCCTTAAATAATAGGATAACCAGAAACACTGTGGGACTATGGCTGAATGAGGGGATCTGCACTCTCAAATAGAGCGTAAAGATGTTTCTCGGAGTTAAAGATGATGCCTGAGAGTTCAACTCAGAGCCTCTGCTTGGTTTGGTGGAAAAGCTAAACTTGCATATTAAAACTGTACCTACCGCGGCAGCAACAGCTGTTCTGGAGAAGGGCCCATGTTCTGTAGAGAAAATGGCAGTGATGTTTCACAGCGTAAAGCAGAGCGTGGCAATGCAAGCCCAGGTCACAGCCTGCCCACGAGCACAGTGCACGGTGCAGCCGACAACAAGGAAGCCTCCCGAAAGCCTGTCCAACGCTGTGGCAGACGCTTTCTGGCTGTGAAACAGTACCCCAACACAAAGAGGATTACAAATCGTGGGGAGGAAAGCAAGCAGCTTTCCCCACAACTGTGCTCTCCCGCTCAGTGCAACTGGTGACCACAAGAGCCACATCTAGATGAGTGCTCTGGCTGTGGTGCAAGTGCCCACATTCTTCGGGCTGGGTGGATTCAGCAGCGGTGCAGCCTCCTGCGTTAGTAGGAAGGGCAACAGTAGCAGCACGCCCTCTCTTCCACTGTGCTAGGAGCCAGGGGAGAGGGGAAAGCTGTGCAGACATCTAGTAACCCCTTTGTACAGCAGATGCCCATAGCCTGGGGCAGGGAATGGTGGTTGACATTCATCTGCAGGTTTGGATAGTGGCAGGACAGGGGACCATGTTCTCTAGTGGAGCTGCCCTGCGAGTCCCAGCAGTGAACAAGGTACTAGCCCACTGGCTGCAAGTGAGCCCCTGCAAACTTTCTTCCTTGCACTGGTAGCAAGCAGGCAAGGACAACGAGTCTGCCCAAGGTTGTGCTGCTGCTTTTGAAGTAAGAAAGTTACCTTCATTTGCTGATAACGCTCTGCTTAATTCCTCTTGCCAGAGCGCTCCAATACAACAGGGGTGTTGGAGAGGCAGCAGCAGGGAAGGCTGCTTCTCAGGAGAGTGGTGAAGCAGAAAATGAGTTTTAAATCACCTTCCAACATGCAACTCAGAGCTCATCCCACAGCAGCTCCAGAGAGGTGCTTCATAAAAACCTCGGACCCCGCGGGGATCTGAAATCGCCCTGTGCTCTCTGGCTGGAGCGCAGGCAAGAGGCCCCGGGGCCCCGGTTACCAAGCAGAGACTGATAAAACTGCAGCACTTTAGTCTCACCTGAGCTCTTCACTCCACTCAAGACCCAGAGGAGATCTTTGCTCTTTGTACTATAAAACCTTTTGTAACAGATCATGGTCTGAAGGCTCATTGCTTCTCAGGCCAGACCACATGAGGGACTGTGGCACCAAATCCATATAGCTTTCAGGTGTCTGGTTAATGTGATGAAATCCAAAAACCTCTAGGATAGTGATCTCCAACCTTTTTAGGGTGAAGATCACTTTTTGGAACCAAAGATCACCCCAGGATCTACTGCCTCCCCCCACCCACTGCCCCACCCCTGGACCACGGGGTGGCCCAGACCTGGCCGGACCGGGGCTGACCCCATGAGTCCCTGCTGAGCTGATACACGCCTGCATGTGGCCGGCTCCAGCGGGACTTGAGGTGCAGAGATGGGGAGGGATCCCCGACATCCCTGGAGGAGCCCCCCTGGGCTCCAATCCTCCCACCACCTAGCCAGGCTGGGGCCCCACTTACCTTCCCCTGCTCCTGGCTGGGCTGCACAGTCAGCCATTTACCATGGAGGCCTCAATCTGGCCCCCACCCCTTCTCTCCTCCAGATTGACCTGCTGGGGCTGGGTGTGCACATGCATGGATGCCCAGCTGCCCCCCAGCCCAGGATCTACCAAGAGAGGCTCTGGGATCTACCTGTAGATGGGGATCCCCAGGTTGGTGACCACTGCTCTAGGAGGTGCTGAAGCTTTTAACACAGAGAATAGCAATAGGTATCTCAGAGCAGGATCCAGCACAGCCATCCCAAGGCCTGCCCAATCAACCATAACCCTTGCAGCTTTGCAGCCTAGACTCACCAGGTGAACCGTGGGTCCAAGGGAGCAGCAGAGACTAGGAGGCAGAGCGAGCAGATGCCATACAAGCAGTAAGGAGAGGAGGATACGTAGGGATTGATTGAAAAGCTGGAAAAGTTTAGCTCGAGCTGCACCTTCATGTTTATCACAGCCTGGGAAGATGCTGTTCCTTAGTACCGCAGGCAGCAGGCTGGTTGCGTGGCGCAGGACTCGTTCCTTGCCAAAGCCTTCCATGCCCTAGTCCTGGTGACCACAAGCTACACAAGAAGTGCCAGCAGGTCCCTTTGTATGGCAAGAGGGATTGGATGGCTTCTTGTTCTTCTTCAGCAAGAAAAATGAACTGCTTAATAGGCTGACCACAGTCTGCAGCAGCTCAAAAAAACCCAATGATCTGCTGCACTTTTCTTTTGACGCACACTCCCCTCACCCCCCAGATTTGAGAGAGAATTTCAGTCAAGCTCCTCTTAAGGGTTTCAGCTGCTGTTTCAGGCAACCCTGGTTACATAGTTGCACAATTGGGGTTTGTCAAAAACCTTGCTCTGATATGCCAGGAGGGTCCCCCTGCCCCCATGCAATGGTTATGAATTTAGGGCAGACACAGCTGAAGGAGGAGTGAGGGACAGAAGGTCATATTATCATAGGAATTTAAGGGTGGAGGTCACATCTCATCCAGCCCCCTGCTCAAAGCAGGACTAGCCCCAACTAGATCACCCCACAAATTGTGGGGAGAAGTGGACACACCAGAGGGCAGGGAACAGCTGCAAGCAGATCTGGACAGGTTGGACACGTGGGCAGAAAACAACAGAATGCAGTTCAACAAGGAGAAATGCAAAGTGCTGCACCTAGGGAGGAAAAATGTCCAGCACACCTACAGCCTAGGGAATGACCTGCTGGGTGGCACGGAAGTGGAAAGGGATCTTGGAGTCCTAGTGGACTCCAAGATGAACATGAGTCGTCAGTGTGACACAGCCATCAGAAAAGCTAATGGCACTTTACCGTGCATCAGCAGATGCATGATGAACAGATCCAAGGAGGTGATACTTCCCCTCTATCGGGCACTGGTCAGACCACAGTTGGAGTACTGCGTGCAATTCTGGGCGCTGCACTTCAAGAGGGATGCGGATAACCTGGAGAGGGTCCAGAGAAGGGCCACTCATATCGTTAAGGGCTTGCAGACCAAGCCCTACGAGAAGAGACTAGGGCACCTGGACCTTTTCAGCCTCCGCAAGAGAAGGTTGAGAGGCGACCTTGTGGCTGCCTATAAGTTCATCACGGGGGCACAGAAGGGAATTGGTGAGTATTTATTCACCAAGGCGCCCCCAGGGGTTACAAGAAATAATGGCCACAAGCTAGCAGAGAGCAGATTTAGACTAGACATTAGGAAGAACTTCTTCACAGTTGGACATCTAAACCCAGCCCTCTTTCCTGCCTATGCAGGGGGTCGGACTCGATGATCTATTGAGGTCCCTTCCAACGACCCTAACATCTATGAATCTCTGCCAAGGCTTTGTCTACCCAGGTCTTAAAAACCTCCAAGGATGGGGAGTCCCCCCACCTCTCTGGGTAACCTCTTCCAGTATTTTACTACCATCCTAGTGTGAAAATTCTTCCTAATAGCTAACCTAGACTTCCCTTACTGCAACTTGAGATCACTGTACCTTGTTCTGTCATCTGCCACCCATGAAAACAGTCCAGCTCCATCCTCTTTTGAACTCCCTTCAGGAAGCTGAAGGCTGCTGTTAAATCCTGCACCAAGTCTTTTGTTCTGCAGACTAAATAAGCCCAGTTCCTTTAGCCTTTCCTCATAAGTCATGGCCCCCAGCACCCAAACTATTTTTTTGCCCTCCACTGGACTCTCTCCAATTTCTCCATATAGTTTCTGTAGTGGGGGGCCCAAAACTGAACACAGGACTCCAGATGTGGCCTCACCAGTGCTGAAGAGGAGAATAATCACTTCCCTTGACCTACTACCAACACCTACCAATGCAGCCCAGGATGCCATTAGCCTTCTTGGCAACAAGGGCACTCTGCTGGCTCATATTTGGTTTATTGTCCACTGTAACCCCCAGGTCCTCTTTGGCAGAGCTGTTGCCCAGCCAGTCTGCCCCCAGCCTGTACCGGCACATGGGCTTGCTCCATCCTAAGTGGATGACTTCACACTTGGCCTTGTTGAACCTTGGCCTAGCCCTCCAATTTGTTTAGGTCACTCTGAATCCATGACCTACCCTCCAGCATATCTACTCCCCACCCAAGCTTGGCGTCTGTCAACTTGCTGCAAACTATGCCACCTTCCAGGTCATTGACAAAGATATTGAACAAAACCAGTCCCAGGATTGACCCCTGGGGCACTCCACTTGATACCAGCTGCCAACTAGACATCAAGCCATTGATTACTAACCTCTAAGCCCAATGCTCCAGTCAGTTTTCTATCCATCCCCATTCATTCAGCTTGTACTTCCTTAGCTTGCCTGTGACAGTGTTGTGGGAGACCATATCAAAAGTCTTGCTAAAAATCAAGCAAGGTTCTTTGGATAGATGTGATTTTTTTTTTTTTTTCCATTAGATCAACTGAGTAGTTGGAAAAAAAAGTTCTTAGCAAGCTTTTGGGCAAAGTCGCCCTTCATGAGGCATAGGGAGTCTCTGCTGAGACTGATGAGACTTCCTATGCCTGGCAAAGGGTGACTGAGCCTGAAACCTTGCTAAGAACTTTTTTCCAACTACTCAGTTGGTCTAATAAAAAAAAAAAATCATGTCTGTCTACCTAAAGAACATTATCCATCTATGCCCTTAGACCAACATGGCTACCACCAAAAACCCTTGTTAAAAATCAAGGTACACCACATCCACAGAGACCGTCATCTCATTGTAGAAGGCAACCAGGCAGGTCCAAATTAAAGTCAGAGAAAAGCTGCAAATCCACCTCTTCTTGGAAATCCTGATCCCCTCAATTGCTTCCCTTGTAAGGACAGTTCAATTTATACCGCTTGTACTTGCTAAGCTCCCTTTATCCAAATCAGGCATCTGTGCACTTCTATTAATGTTTCAGTTCTAGCAGTTTTTGTCCAGTGAACCCGAGTAATACTTTCCTAGCTTCCCCAAACCCTCCCCTAAATGTACCAACTTTGAACCTTGTTGCTGAACAAGCTGCATTTTGCTGTACTCAGAGTACGGGTCATGGCAGTCCAGGGTGGGGTGGGGCAGCACACAACTCCAGTCCAAGCATTTTCTGTAGTACAGATAACCAAGCCTAGCTAGCATAAGGCATTAAATACATGCTGAAGGTCAGCATCCTAGAAAAATAGATGCAATTCCCATTAGCTTGCATTAGAGTTGTGTATGCATTGGTAAGATTAAAAAAACGAAACAAAACATACAACCTCTCCCCAGGTTTTATGATTTTTGATGCAACATGAAAAGGCTTAAGGGAGCCTGGACAATGCTGCCGTTGAACTCTGCCAACACACAGTGCTCTTTGCAGGCGAAGATGGGAGGATGCCGTGTCCTGGGTGTGAGGGCACAGACAAGGGACTGCATCCTACTCAACTTTACTTGGGGAACTTGCTGGCCAAGCAGTTTAAACTCAGTTCACCCATTTTTTAGAATGGTGATAATCTTCCCAGTAGCACTGATGTTGGGGAGTGTTGACATGAGTTTTAATACTTCGGTCATAAGCAGCTAGAAATGCCAATACATACAACACAGCCAGTGGAGAAGTCCCATGGCTCCCATGCATTTGGATAACGTGGCTTCTACATAGCCAGGAAAGGAGTAGGATGCCACATAAGGTGAAGAATCGAGCTCATGAAAGCTCCACCATTAGATAATGGGCACTGAGTATGGGAAGCTAAAAGTGGGAGAGGAGCAGCAAGTGGAAAAGTCTCTACATACCCTGTTCACTCTCCCCTTCAGCCTCTGCTCTCTACTAGTGACATGGGATACTAGGCTCGACACGCCTAGTCTAACCCAGTAAACGGCAATTCTTATGGATTAGATGGAACGAGAGAGAGGGAAAGGTGTTCATTTAGGGAAGCAGGAAAAAAAAAAGTGAGGATGACTTAAAATGCTGCCTTGCATCATTACTGCTCCCAGGACAAGTCTACCAGACTGCACACTTTTGGTGCTGCATGAGTCGTTTCCATCTATACTGCACTGTAACATCGGTGTCACAATTTGTAGCATCTCACGTAGATGTGCCCCTAGGTGCTGAGAGGGGCTGAAGAACCCTTATGGTCATGAGCAGGAGCATGTGCTCTTCTACCCTTACCCAAGAGAGAGAAGTTCTTGAGGGATCAGAAGAGGCTAGGGTTCCCCAACACGCTCCTACCTCCCTGCAGTACAGCAGCGGAAGCATGCCAGGCAGTGGTTACAACATAGTGTTTTACTGGAAGCTTTATAAAAAAATTTGATTGCAGTACATCACCTGCCTATACTATATATACTCAGCTGAGGGACTGGCTCAGACAGCAAGCGCTGTACAAGGTAGCCAGAGAAAAAGCATAGAGAAAGTATAGAAGAGTTCACTCGTCTTGGAAAACAGCTGTGCTCGAGATGCAGGATGAAGACACAAGACATTGCAAAGTTACAAATTTATTTTTTTTTTTTTTGAAATAAATACAGATACTCATTAAGAAACTTTTCTGGATAGACTTTACACAGTAGCTTTATTCTCTCTTTAAAAATTTGCCTGTTCCTCCTAACAAGCCATTATGGAAATTCTGCACAAGTGTTAGTTAAATGTGAAGTAACCTAAACTGCGTTCTTCTGAACATGGAGAGCAACCCAAAATATTTAAGTGTATTAAAGTATTACCACTTGCTATTTAATTGCTCAGTATCTGAATTTTCATGTCTATGTAATAATCGTGATGTAGCAAACGCATATCAAAGCAAGTGAAAACCTGTCCAAATACAGGAATGGAAGGAAAAAAAAAAAAAAAAAAAAAAAAGAGACTGAAGAACATCCAACAACTAGGAATAAAACAGTGGGCAGTTGATAGGTACCAAACCCACTAGCTTCCAAAAGAACGTAACCTGAGAGCTATCAGTAGGTTACATTAAGAGATGCAGAATCAGCACATCACTAGATTTACAGTCATTAACCACTAGATTTCTCAGTTACAGTGTTGCCCCTTCCACCACTTTGTGGAACATACTTTTGAGCACCAGTAAGTCCTAATCAGAAATTTAAAAAAACCCTATAGTAATTAGTGGCTGTGGAATGTACAGTAATTACAAGCCATCCCACAGTTGTTCATCTTCCTGGATCTGGAACAGCTGGAACTGGCTTTGTTCACAGAATTATTACACTTCTGATAGACAAAAACCCCTTCAAACTGTAAAGATTAAAAACAAAAAAAACCCACATGAAGTGGTAATCCAGCTGCTTCCAACAACTATTCATTGCCGTTGTGCAGTTGCTCCTGGTATTATAAGCAAGCCAACCCTCTGCCACATCATCCAAGATCCCACCAAAAAGGAAGTGCTACTTGACTTACAAAAATTAAACCTTGTTAAGCAGGTTTTTATGTACTAAAAGGGGGAAAGAG
>NW_005842014.1:1208146-1241731 GCF_000455745.1 Alligator sinensis
GAAATACAAAAAACTTAGAAAGATTCAGCTTCCCTTGAAGTCGCATTAAGTTGCCTATTGTTGTAGCATATTGTTGTACTTAGGAAAAAGATGGGCTTGGAATACTAATGAATTAGAAGGCCTATAAAATGCACAATGCAGTTGAGTTATTCAGTGATTGGAAATTAAACTATATACAATGTGTTAACTCCAGCTTCAACATGAGGCTGTGAATAAGCCACCCATAATGCATTGATTTTCTCATTGATATTTAAAAAAACAAACAAACCTGTGCCACCAACTGGGTCAGTTTATTCAGAGTAAATGAGACATGGAAAGCAGGAGCACATCTGCTTCCAATATTTGTTTAAGGAGGAGATTTGGTGAAACGGGAATTTACCATGTTTACAGCCATGTGAATTTTTGGCAAATATCCTTTAGAATTTGGCATCAGTTGGAGGAGGGCACAATAGCAGCAACCATCTATTAAAATAAAGATCTAGCAATTGAGATGCTTACTTTCTTTGGTCCCCATCAAACCCTAAAACAGTTCATCTCACAGAACAGCCTGAGATTAATGCCAGTTACGTTTTGCAATGCACAGTGGGCAGCCATTGAAGTTTAACTTTTCCAACTACAACCAGGTTTTTTTTCTTTTAAAAACTGCATTTAACAGGAGACTTCCATGGACTTGGGGCTGGATTGTTCAGCATTGTTTGCAGAGTTAGGAGTGAGCTCAATGCGTGTGTCTGTGTGAGAACGGTTCCTGGTGCCCTCGCCAGTGTGAGATCTGCTTCTTGTTCCCTCCCCAGTATGGGATCTGCTCCTCTGTCCTTCCAAAGAGGTCACACTGGAGCCAGATGCTGTACGGGATCTCATGAGTCTGGTCATGCTGGCTGAAGGCACTGAAAGCAGAGTTCTATGTTAATGACTTCCTTCGAAGCAATTCAAGGTGCTTGAAAGCAAATCTAGGCTTTTAATTCAGCACTGATAACGACATGAAGCTTGCCCCTGACCACCCAATGCACATTTGCTTTATGCAAAGGGTGCAACATTCAGCAGCTGTGAGAGTTTGCAGGGTTGGTTCTTCCAGAAACCTGCAGTGCTGTGCAACTACCAGGTATATATGAATAAAGGAATACACACTGAACAAATGGGACAGACCATACTTGAAAATGCCCCCCCATCCTCCCCACACTGCCCCAACCCCAAACACAGTAATCGCAACTGGTTAAAGCAGACTGGGCTATTAGCTTAATTAACTGTTATTTCAGCAGTTCTGATTTGCATGCCACAAATTTGCTTTTATAAACCTTCTCACAAATTATAGTAAGCCCTGAAACACATGGAGTCTAACCAGATTCAGATACCACAGATAATAAACACTGCATCTTGTAAACAATGTGCACTAGCTTTACTACCAACTCAAGCATTCACAGAAGGTTTAGTTTCCTCCTCCATTTTCGATATTCAATTTAAATAGCCATGCTGTAGGGAATGAAATATGCACATCATACAACAGTATGTACAATTTTGCATGCATATTTATAACTGGGTACACAGAAACAGGCAGCAATACACCTGCTTGGCACTTGTACAGACAAACCAGATGCCTGCAAGTGTCATACATGTTCCAGCAGGCAGGTGAAGTGACCCATATCTGCATGCTCAGCTTGAAGGTCAAGCTTTGAAAGTGTAGGTTTGAGTAATGTGAGATCACTTCTCCAGCCCATGAGGTAAGAAAGCTGAGGACAGGAAGGGGATCACATAGCATTGCTGGAGAATTCTTGCCTGAACTATGTAAAAGTCCATGCCTGGAACTTGCTAGAGGATGAACCAGGTCTGTATTAAATGTAGTTGCACAAGGGAATTACTACATGTCTTTGGCTGGGTTTTAGTGCACTTTGCAAACACGTCTCTGGATAACCCTAGTCACTCTCCTGTAAAAAAGAGTGAGGCCAACTAATTTCAACAAACAGCAGGATAGTCTAAGACACAAATTGTGTGCTATCTTGCCAAGACACACATCATTAACCATAACCACCACACAGAGACATAGTAAAAAAAAAGTAATAAGAAAACCACATTATACCAGATATCATCATGTGCCAATACATGTGAGCGCTAACATCAGCAGAAAAACTGTTTTCAAAGCTCCCCACACTACTCTGCTATTCTAACTCGATCCAGGTCTGCAAGCCCTTCCTTCAAGCACTATACACCCTCATGCAAAATACAAGCTAGTGGTAAAAGAAGAGGGTAGATGTTTTATAAACCACAGGGTGACCCTAGAAATTTAAAAATTCACAATAGATTTCTTTGTTAGCTTGTTCTGCTTCTTAGCTGCAGCTAATCTTTCTATTTCAATAAGGAAATATACTTACTATAGCCCATTCCTTGGACAAAATATTTGAAAGCTTCTGCAAGCTTTGCAGGCTGTAATAGGAAATAAAAAAAAAAAAAGTTAAAAAAGTAATAGTTATCGAATTAGTCACACCACAGTATGTTTTGTATAGACCAGGGGTTTTCAGCCTTTTTTGGTTGGTGTACCCCTGGTGGCCAGTTGAGAAGCAGGGAGTCCCCTGGCAGCCGGTTGATAAGCAGGGGTGGTGGGGGGTGCCCCTGACAGCCAGTCGACAAGAAAAAACAGAAGCGCCGGCAACTTCTCCATGGCGTTGCCACGTACCCCCTGGGGCCTTCCAAAGTACCCCCAGGGGTATGTGTACCCCCAGTTGACAACCTCTGGTATAGACCTTGGGTTTTACTCAAAGCATCTGAAGTATGTCTATTTTACTTGAGTAACTCCCCCAATAACACTAGTTTTGCATTAAGATTAGTGCACCCCACTTATTACTGCAGTCAATTCGTTAACTAAAAGGTCAAGTGGACTGGGTCAGGCCCAAAATTTACTGGAAGAGTCACTAATAGAAGGCCCAAGTTAGAGCTAGTCTCACAAGAAGTGAAGAACAATAGAGGGATCAGTAATTTGTGTGACCACCTCTGACTAGTTGTAGTTTTGCCTCCATTTGCTGCACAGTTCATTTGCCACCCCAAAAAGAAACAGGCAAATAACTGGCCATGTTTAAGCATAATTCAACAGATGCACTGAAAACAGTGATAAAAGCTAGAGGTGCTACGACTGCAAGAGAACAGTTTCATATGCTCTTGGGCAAAGCAATAACTCAACCAACAAATAAGTGAGAGGGTATTATTGAAGTTATGCCAAGGATACCTCCCCATAATGTAGGGCAAAGTCTTCCTCCACCCCTACTCTTCAAACTAAACTTTTTGGACACAATCTCTTCACACTATTATCAGGCTTTTCTCATCACAAACACACTTTATCTACTCAGAGTTGTGCTAAAATAACACTCCAATTGCCTGAAGCTCAGTTTCTTCAAACTATAATAAAATACTTAGGACCCTGCTCTTCCCACCCACTTGGCTCATAATAAACAGTTAAAAGGTATATCCTAAAAGTGAATTTATGGGTCAGCCTCTTCAATGAAGCACTGCTAGAGAATTTACATCTTAACATGCCTGAGGATTTACACCATAACAGGCTTAAAAAATTCCAGCTCATTCTGCTAGGCCAGATCAATGCATGTAAAACAACCCAGGCTAGTTATTTTCTGCTCCCACCTTTCTGATCAGAAGTATAAATAGCACAGAACTAAATGGTTTTAAAATGCCGGCACAGAAGTGGTAATCCCTGTTAGTTTGGCAGATGAACATAAGATAATGCTTCTACACTGCCACCTTCCAATCCTTACACATTTAAGACTTAATTAGTGAAAATAATATCCCTTTCTAATCTTAATTTTGTGCTTGGCTGGTCTTTAAAAGGAAGAGATCAGATGACTGAGTGACATCACTATTCATGAATCAAACCAGCCACTTGGCTAATTTTCAGGAATAGCGAGTATCCGTCAAAAGAGGGCCTGTCATGTTCTGATATGCCACAAAAATAGCACCAGTTAAGTTAGCCTTCAGTAAAATCATACCTGGGAAACTTGAGGAAAGCCACCGCAATCCGCCATCTACAAGATTAAAAAAAAGTGTTAGGAGAATTCACTTCTGTATTTGGGTATTATAATAGAGTTACTGTGCATCTGACCTATACAAGTACTTCAGAGAGAAATTTCTATCCACTGTACAACTGTGAAACCTTGAACTGTGTGAAAACCTTAAGGAACTGTGTGAAGCCTTCTTGTCAAAAGGCATCCAAAAGCTAGGTCTGGAGCATGGGCATTACAATTCTGTGCTCAGACCCTGCCCGTCAAAACCAGTAGTTATATAAGCTAATTAAAAAGGGGGAGTGGGGGGAGAAAGTGAGGTAAGCTGCAAAGTTGGAAGTTTTTACAAAGGAAAACAACAATTGCTGAATGCGTTGGCTACAGATTTTGATTTTTAGCTCTATACAAGATTTCAGAACGTGACTGGGCACTGAAAAAGAAGATGGCAAACAACCTCTGCACCTCTGCTATCTGGATCCTACCACATAAAAGGGTGTAAGTTAAAGAAAGCATTAGTGGAGAGGATGGAAGACTCCAGCAGCAGGTCCAATTGCCAAGGGAAGCAGAGGAAGCCAGTTACCAGAAAGGCTAAGTGAACGTAAAAGTTTTGAAGCATTTCATTATTCTTGTCTCTCCACCCTTCAAAGGCAACCCAACAAAAACAGTCCAATAAGCATTACAAACTAGCACAGTCAGGTTACGAATTACAGGAAGTCCACAGCCCTACCTAAAATTATCTGACTGTAGAACAACCTTCTTACTTTCTAGGCTAGCAGCTAACATAACTCATAGCCTCAGCGTCAGTGAAGGTTGGTTATGCAAGGCGTTTTCCAGCTGGCCAAGGGCTGGGAATGCCAACTTTTACATGGAGCAATTTTTGGAATCTAGCCACATAACTCATTAACATTCAAACTGGGCAAAACACGCGCTTTGAGCTGCCACTGCTTTACAACACTCAGCTTCTTTAATTGTATCTTATTATATGGTACAGTAAACATTTGCGTGCGTTCTAGTAGACTCCCAGTCAGATTAGTCTGGCTCACTGAATTTTAAAAACTTAACAAAATGAAGGAGATGTGCTACACAGTGATTTAGGATCCAACCCTCCTCCCAGAAGACTCTTGACAACTTGGAAATCCTCTACATCACAATTTCAGAAATAAGGATATCCACAAGAAAGTAACGTATTACAAAGGAGGTCAGGTGTAGGACAACATATGAAAAGCAGATCATTTGCTGTCTTGTCAGATTGCTTTATTGTGGGATGTGGAAACAGAAGAAAAGGAAAAAAAAAAAGATTTTTCTCAAAAATTCACTGAAGGGTTTCTACAAATAATTAGTATCCACTGCATCGGTTGCAAAGGGTTCCAGTCAGGATTCAGTTATAGTTGGAAGCTAGACTCTACTCCGGTAAGATGCTTTTCATTTCTATTTAATTCCTAATGAAATTGGTAACTGTTAGCAATGAATCTGGTTTCAACTAAAGGAGGGGACATTTTTCAACTAAGTTTTGCTGAACTAAAGAGCCATTCTAGGTTTGATAAGGCTTACTAACAGGTTTGAATTGGGGAAGTGGAACTTAACAATGTTTCTTCACATTCCTCCATACGGGTGGTGCTCGATCCATCAGATCCATCCTGCTGGAAGCCGCGTCATCCAGCCTGCAGGGCTCCACAGGTGCAGGGAACAGAGCAGAAAACCTACTCCCACCAGGCACTTAAGTGTGGATACTCTGTACAGTAAACTGCTCCATGCGACTAGCCCTGTTCCTAAGCACAAGAGGTATGTACATACCCCATCTGCTCACAACAATAATACAAAGAACTGAGGAACTGCATGAGATATACAAATGCAACTGGGGACCAGAACAAAGCTGCTGATTTCAGGCTTAGAAACTGTAGCTACAAGCCATTATCGCAGAAATCTTTCCCTCAATAGAGATTAATAGGATCCGATTAGGGCTTAGCCCAGCTGTTCAGAGTCTCTTCCCTGGAGGTTTTAGGTTTGTACAAGCCACTCTGTCATTCCATGCAGGTTTTGACCTGTTAAATGACCTGTATCTGGTAGGGGGAAAGAAAGAAAACCAAAACAGAAAAAATTCTCCTCCTTACTGAAGTGATGATTAAGTCGGTTTCTTTCCACAAGTGAACTCTTAGCATGATGCTGCTCATGTGACCTACATCATCTACCCTGGGTCTTGGTACAGTAAGGCTGTTCATTCACTTGCTTGACTGTGTTCAGCAAAAATAAAAGTCTAGCTAAGGAATTCCAAACAAAATTCTTGATTAGTAACACTTCTGCTGATGTCCTGGCATTAGAAGAAGCTCAACAAGTTCACTGGAACAGCAGGTTACTAGCAAAAAAAACCCGCTTTCTCTCTCATTAGCTGACCTCTCGAATCCTAACAAGTACCAATTTTTAAAAATCTATTCAGAGCCAAGTTTCTAAATGTTCAGAAAAGCATACTGGCTGTACTTCATCTTTCCAGGGCTTTACCCTACATGCATGCCTGATGACCCATAGATGAAAAGTTCTGTGTATCAAAGTACCACGTGTATATATTATTGGTAAATATGGTCTGTACTTCTAAAGAGCAGAGAAGGTGAAATTGGCTCCATAGCTCAGTTTCCCCTACCCCAGGTTTGAAACAAAAAGTTTTCTCCGTGAATATTCTAGTGCTGCCAGTTGGCTTATTCTCTTCTTCATTTGCTGTCTCATTGAATAGTATTGACTGCTCTAACTCAAAAAATATATACTCTCCTGAATAAGAGGCATACTTGCACTACATCCTGATATTACATTATGTTGACTTGGCATCTGCTCATTTATGTTCAACCCCACTAGCACTGCAACCATAAAAATAAGATCTATAATCTGAATTTATTGGTTATTACCTTCAGGAGTGTGGTCTTCGTTGGATCCAATTTAGCATTGCATTCAACCTGCGTAGAAGAACAGCAGTGTCAGCATCATTCATGTTCATAATCATTCTAAACTACTGGATGAGAAGTATGAACACAACTGTTTGCCTTAATCATTACATAGCATCTTCTTGTCTGACAGTTTAATATACCCTAGAAGTTGTGCACCTTGGATTTTACTTCTTAAAGGCTCCTTTGTTTGTAGCTCAAACAAACAGTTTGATTCAAATTTCTCTCTGCTGGTCTATTCTTCCAGATGTATAAACAACCCCATTAACCAGAAAAAAAGAGGTTTTTGTGCTTCTTGCGCTACACTGGCAGTAAGTGCTGTTTATCATGTGATTTGTGGTCATCTGGTAGAATGCCAGAAAGTGAGCTGCCAAGCGGCCACATGCCAAAAGACTGGACAGACTCATTAAGATGCAATGTTTAAAGTCATCCAGCCATTTGAAGATAGTTATGAAGGGCAAAATGAAGTTTGCTGCTTCCAGTGACCCAAGGCAGAACTCCATTTAAACACAGCTAGAGTATAGGCTACAGATTCATTTCTAAAAGGTGCGCGTTTGTGTTCATGGCTTTCTCAGCTAGCTCATTCTGTGCCTGAACATTGCAATAGCCATTGTCCCAAAAAACAGTAGCCATTAACTGAATGTGGCCAAACAGGGCATGAACACAAGACAGGTCCAAGAACAGCAAGCCATTTACACTCAATTACTGCTGGACATTTCTCCAATGCTGATCTAAATTCCCAGCCTGTATGCTAATTAATCCAAAAAAAAAAAGTTGTTCATTAACTCTTTTACAATGCATACCACGGCATCAACTGCTGGGGAACTGTCACCAACCACCAGAAGAGAAGGGCATCTGCAAAGAAAAGTTACAAGAAAATGGTTATTTAGATGTCCTAAACACAACTTTAATCCACAAAAAACAAAACAAAACAAAACAACTTTTCTTGGTATAAACAGAAAGACTGAACCAGAAGTTAAGTGATCAGAAGCAAGAAATTACAGCTGCTATCCCAAAGAGGTCTCATATTATTTGAGATATCACCTACCTGTTCTTAAAACGACCAGAAATTGCTTTGAAACTTTAGGAAGGCTGCTATGCTATTGCATACCCTAATTTCATGTTATGGATTAAAAAAGATTAATGTGTGTCACTACAACAGCACTGTAATCTCCCACAACTTCATATCCATTTTTTTCTTTTGATTTCTTGCCCTTATTTTGCTTCTCTCCCCCTCTTGGCTCCCCCTTGAAGTTTGCTGTATTTCCCAGTCTAAAAAAAAACAAACCAACATTTATAGGGCATAACTTGCTGGAGACTCCATTGATCCTGTTCTGAATTCTTAGCTCTTTCACTTTTCTAGAGCCATCTTAACCATCTTCCTAAATAACTTAAGGTTTTAAATATTTTGAAAAACAATTAAGAGTTTGGTTACAGAATTTTGTTTGTATAAGCATTTGTAAAACAAAACCCCTAGTTTTTATTCTAATGGATGGGCGAGCCATTTTTTTCCCCTCTTTTATTGTACGTCTCCCCACAGTAGATGAAGCTTTGTGACACTCTACTTGTTGCACATTCATTATTTAAAAGTTCACTAAAATTGCAAAGTAATGGTTCTCCTGAAACAGAATGGAGATCTCCTCCACCACTATCTTCTAAGCAATTTAAAATACTTAAACTCAAGTTTGCAGATTCATCATAGGCAAGATTATAAGAATTATTTTCTTGACTACCTAATCCCTTTCAAAAGCCTCCCTATAAATAATGCTTCCCCTATGAAACAGCCATCACTTGCTATGGGAGAGGCCGCAAGAACAAAAAACAAGCAAAAATATTTATTGTTTCTAGTTGTATTTTTTTAAATGTACAATTTTTCTTTTTTTGTACAATTTAAATGGACCACTATGCTCCATGACATCATCAACCAAAGCTGAGAGGCAGGTCACAAACTTCCTAGAAGACTGTCAGTTGCAAGTAGTATTTCCAGAGCCTTTTGTACTCAAAAGCACCAGCAGGCATTTGAAATTAAGCAGAAAATCTACTGGAAGATTTTATTTCAATAGCTAACTTAGAATGCATATCCAACCTATCATACCATTTCTTTAAGACAGCCAATGGGCTTTTACTGTGACAGCATTTACATCATTCAGGATAGCTCAAATTGGGATAGATTCACATACACCAAGACATTGCCATCTGAAGTTGTAGTACTTACTGTAGAGTAACAACATTTACTCCAGGAACTGGGCGCTCAATCTCTAAATCTCTTCGACTATAGGTTAGGGCATTGGGTGGGGAGGAGGGAGAGAAGAGAAATAAATTGAAAAATAGTTAGATTCAGAGAGTCTCGTGTTTCTCCACACACTTGTCATGTATTAACTTATTTTCCTTAAAAATCGACAAAAGCTATATATACACACACAAAATAAAGAAATATGAATCTGCTTTTTAAATGAGCCAATCTAAAGAAGTTGTGTAAAAGAAAATATGCATTCCTATACACGCTCAGAGAGATCATTATAAGGCAGGAGGTCTTAGGATGATCTTCTGATGGAGCCATGATTCCTCATGTAATTTTGCTTGATAGCACTTGTACTGAACAAGCAATAAGCAACCGTCCAAGGGACTGGCAAATAAGTCACTGCACAGATCAAGAGAATAATATTTTTTACCTGTTGTAAGAGTTGACAAAGAGATGAAGATTGGTTGGATTCATGTCATTGATAACATGTTGGCGGTAAGTATGAATCAGGTCGGGGTTGTTGTGAATCTCCTCCTACATTGAAAAAGGTCTATTTTAGTAGTAAGATAATTACACATATATCAGAATTACACACGGCTCAAATCAACCAGGGAACATTGAAGGGGGGGGGGAAAAAAAAAGAGCATCTGGCACTTGAGTACTATTATCCAGAACTAACTTTTATAATTTCAGCCAACAAACCTAAGTATATGCAGTGCAGCATTCAGTTTCAGAAGAGCTTCTAAGCTTCAAGTACTTTCACATTATGGTTCCAGAGTTTCACTATAAAACCTTGATGAAATTAAAGTATTGCCATTAAGGCAGACAAGCATTTTAAAAATGTGGGCCTTTTATCAGTAAACTGTTTTCCAGATTTATGGAGTTTACTGTTATAGTACTAGGAATGCTGCTCTCCTGCATACTGGTTCTCATATCAGGAAGTAAAAAAACAAAACACAAAAACCAGCTCTCATACCATCACTTTAAAAAAAAGGAAAGAATTTTTTTACTGAAATGACTGAAATCCGCCTACAACTTGACAGCACTGTTATTTGAACAATGTGTATTTTAAAGAGCAATTAATACTGCTCCTATAGTTTTCTACATTAGTTTTGTCACTGTACTGTACTTATAGCCTTTATCAATGTGTATCCATCCTGTACTATGGCCTTTTCACAATAGTTTCACACAACTGCTTCTACAGGCAGCAGATCAAGCCTCAGTGACAAGGCAGTTGCAATATAAAATATCTAAGTTTAAAAAAAGTGTGAAGTATTCTGTGCATAAGGAAAAATTCAAACATAAGACATCATTAATGGTTTTGTGGTAAATTGAAGGAAGGTATGGCGGAACACAATTTATGAAAGATAACAAAGTAGTGCCAACTTACCTTTCCAAAAAGATGCGAAATGACCATATCTGGCAGGGCATTAGCCCATCCTGAAATCTAAATGAAATAAATGTTTTATTTATTTATTTTTACACTTAAAAAGAGTGCCTGAAAACTAGCAGTGGTTAGTCTACTCCCCTCTGCTTAGGTCAGGTATTGACCTAACTAATCTCCTGCCACTACCAGGTGTCACAAAAGCATAATACAAACCAAACTGGAAGAATATCCATAGGATACAACTCTTGACATCCTTGTAGCTTATGCAGTGTGAAAACTGGTTGCTAAGGTATGTATAGTGTCAATGTGCTTAACACTGACCTCCAACTAGTTAGAGAAAGAACACCCAAGCTTAAAATAATCATTCCTCCTAGATGTCTGGACAAAAGTGACAAGCATGTGGGAGTTTTCCCCATCTTTCACAGTTGTTTGTGAAAGAGGATCCAACAAACTGTCAAGATTGCAAGGCTGGTTTGCAAGACAGCTGCAGCTATGTGTCTGAGAACAAGTAGAAAACATTTAAGAAATGGTCACACAATCCAACAGTACAATTGGAGACTTGATAAATGTAATGACTCAGTAAAGTGGCAAGTAAAGGTGGGACAGGGCCACTAGGGAATTTAAGCAAACCAGGAATATTGGGAGAGGTGACCCACTTATTTCAGAGACCAGTTATCCCATGCCTTCTGGGAGTCACTCAGTGCCTCCCCAGCCAAACAATTTCCCAGGGTTTTAAAGGGTATGGAAGATCTCCTCTTTGTAGCTCTCAATACTATGGAAAGATGTATACAACAGCCCTCTTTACAACCAGAGCAGATTTCTTGATATTGAAAGGTAGACACTGCCTTTTCAAGTATCCTAAACATTTCTTTTCGCTTACACAACAGAATTTTTCTAACTATGAAGATTTGTCCATGAAGCCTTCTCCATGTGGTTAAGAAACACCCATGCATTTGACCATAAACATGTTTCAAACCTGCCTGAAAATGTGCTTCTTGTCCTAGCTCATTTAAGATATAGATACACATCTTAAATAGTGAGCTAGGACAAGAAGCACATTTTCATTTTTCAGGCAGGTTTGAAATGTGTTTATGATCAAAAAAATTTTGTTTATATATCTATCTATCTATATCTATTTAGATATAGATATAGATATAGAGATATAGATATATATAGTGTATAAAGATGGTGTATACGGCACACACACACACACACACACACACACACACACACACACACACCATATTAACCCTATTATTTACCTGTTGGAACTCTGAAAGGTTTTTGAAGCTTAAATTCCTTACCACTTATGTGCATCCTTTAATCTCTAGATTAGGATGTAGTAAAATATATAAAAATAAAGGATTTTTCCTGCACATGGACCTGCCACTTCTAGACGTGGCAACATGCTTGGCAATCCTATAGCACAGCAGACTTTTACTATTTTTGTTCACGCACATGCTGTTCCTACTGGATTGTGAAAACACATCTACTTTAGTAAACTTCATTTTTTTTTTTTTTTTTTTTTTCAAATCTAATTCTCATTGCAGACTGTTAGCAGACAAACCATGGGCAAGCAGGAATCAGATGTTATACTGATTTGAAAGTGTTGTTTAAAAAAAAGTTTCAAATCTAGCCCACATTTATGTTCAATTGGATTATTTCTTCCTGAGAGTTAATAAACCTGAAGAGAAATATATACAGTAGCACTGTTAACTATAGTATGACGACATTATTGGGTACATCGATTCTAATTTAAAAAACCAATGACACTACAGAAGGCACTTTTTTCTTTGTAAATGAAAAGAAAACCAAAAGCAATTAGTATCCATATTTCCAGTCTGAAGCCACATCTTAGGAACAACTAAATAAGTTCAATTAATTGATCATTAACACTTAACCTATTGTTCAGCTCCACATCTTAAGGTGAAATATAAAAATTCGACTTTCGTTCGTTTACCTTAGTTGCTGCCCAATCCATCCATCCTTCAGCACAAGGGTTTACGTTAATGAGAACAAGTCCTTCCACCATCTCTGGTTGGTTTAGCTGCAAGTTATGTGAACACAGACTTCCTCAGACACACTTTGTAAACCAACAGTAGACAGTTTAAAGAATTATTTGGGGGGGGGGGGCAGGAAGTAAATAAACAATCTTATTGGTACATGCAAAGCATTACTGATTAACATCATCTCCACCCTGGGTTTAAACAGGGAACTCCCATTAAAAAAAAAAACAAACACAACTTCCAGTTAACTGGGTTGAGCTCAGGACTCAAATGGACATTTTGATCCTGTTATTTCACTTAAAACCAGGACTGCTTGAATCAGTAATTATGGCAGGGTGGGAAGGATCTGCTTATTTCAGGAGGATTAGCTTTCAAGAAAAGTTCAATGAAAAAAACAAAACAAAACAACTTACAGCAAACCTAGTTAGGATGTAGGCACCAGCTCCAGATCCCATTCCAATAACACTGGTCAGCCTACACAGAGCAAATAAAGTATATTAGAAGTGCACTGAAGTAAATGCAAAAAAACAACATGAACAAAAAAGATTGTCCCTGTTCAGATCAACCTCACTACATGCCATTTTGCTTCTACTACAGGGCAGATTCATAGGTAGTATAATCTATTGTCTCTCCACTGGCGTCAGGAGGGCTGCAACAATTTACACAAGCTGCAGACCAGCCCCAGAGAAGCTCAGTATGCCGTCTGGGTCTCGGCTGAAGTTAGATGCATCGGATATTTGTCCATTTGCATTCCAGGGTAGGGCTAGTAACTTTAATGTCTTTAGATAAATATACTGATGAAGAATAGTATTGTTCTGATTCTGGAAGTGAAACAGCTACTTTAAGTGCCAGGGAAAACTGAGGACTCAGAGCCATGATACTTCTGCAGGCTAAATAAAAAGAGACCTCATTTTGTGGCTACTAAACCACATCTCCCCAATTTCGCTCCAGGGGTGAACTGACATGAAATAAATACATATACTGTATGGGCTACTCAATCACAAGAGCAAGCCAAAAATTGAAGTGATCTGTACAAGTAACGTGCACTGAATGCATCTATATTAATTTGGTGAAAAAAGACAAGGATGTATTACAGTGGGGTCATTAAATAACAGAAAAGAGGAAGTTGAGGCAAGACAAACCCATGTCAAAAACAAAATGGTACTTTAACCTAAATAAAGAAAACTTAGTGGCGCACTTATTCAAATCATTAAGAAACTGGGGGGCTGGAGGTGGAACTCAGTCCCCCCCATTAAAATGTTTTCAAAATTTGTTTGACAATCTTATGCATCATGCTTTCACACAAGAAAGATGCTGAGAATTAAATAAAATAAATAAATGTAACCAGACAAAAAGATCTATTCAAATCCTTGCACTAGCTAGTTTATATTCTGAACCATTTAAATGCAATTAGAGGAACAAATAGTCTTGTTATCACACCTGAGAGTTTGCACATGAACTGCTTTTTAAAAATTTTTTCTTAAGTACAACTTCTCAAAACAAGGACAGAGCCATTAAAATTAAGCTGCTTGGAGCGGGGAGACTAGTACAATGCAGAGCCTACAAGGGGAGAAGTGTTGAAGCAACAGTGATTCCTTCAAACTAAAAACTGATAATTCAGAGGTACTTCATACGTTTAAAAGTATGATTAAGTGCGCACAATTTCAGGAGGGTATTTAGTGCATTATAGGCTAAATTAATTTTTAAGGCCATACATAAATCAGAATCGAAACAGACCGAATTGTTAGTACATGATTCTCTACTCACCCAAACTGTTTCAGGATCCCTGGGAGCATTTCAGCCAGCTGATCCATGGAGGGATACATGTATCTATAGGAAATATTTATTTGTAAAGTTTAGTAACCATTTTCCAGGCCAGTAGGCTCCCTTGGATTGAAGTAGATTGGGTCAGTTACAATTGTGGCCAGACATTTAAATAGTACATTCAACATTTCATACTTGTGGCTCACTGTAGCCAAAGATGCAATACATTTTTTAAAGACATCAGCAATTGAGCCTCTTGTACACCAGTACAATAAGTTACCTTGATTTTATAGATGGGTAAAGTGTCCACAGAAAGACTAATTAGGGATGACAAGAAAACTTTTCAATTAAAAAAAGTTAAAGCTTTTGTTGTCAAGAAGAATGAAAAATATAGCAGTGTAAATTTGTTTTGGGAGGCGGGGGCAGGGAGGTGAGAGGGGGGAGCAGGATGAAAGTCATGCCAGACTAGCAGACAGCTCAGTGCTTCGGGTACTTCCAACAGGCAACATGGGGTGTCCCATACCCCCAGGCACAGGACCAATCTGGATCCCATCTCTCGCATCCTCGAAAATTTGACCAACTTTAAGGGTGGACCACCTGCCTAGAGTCAACTCTGTGGCAGAAAAGGAAAGTGAACCCAGAACCCTCCTCTTAGATGCTACTGCTCTGCATTCACTTGCAGGAATGGACTTCACCAAAAGTCACATTTTTGTGCATGTGTGTGTCAGGGTATCTCCCATCATCTCTGAAAACAAAGAAAACCCCTGCTACCCCGAGGGAAAGTTGTGATGTGCAGTGTCAGGACTTTTGCAAAACGGGCAAGCTACGGGAGATGCACCTGGCTTACTACCTTCCTTGGAACCAGAAATTCCCTGTCAACACTGGAACTTGATGGGCTGCTAGATCAATACTTAAAAAAAAGTGTTAAAAAAGTTCTGAACAAAGGTGTCTATACCTGGGCATTGCAAACTTATAAGCCTAGCTCTGAAGTGCTGAAAAAAACCCCACAACATATTTTTTCCAACACGGCAAAATGACAAGTATGCACAAGAGCCAAGATGCCAATCAAGTATTTAACCCTAGGAGCCCTGCTAGAGATTGAAGCAATGTTCCTGATGCCATCTCCTTGAATGGCCAAGGATAGGCCTTTCACCCATCCATGATTCACATTATAACCGTTTCCTGAATAATGAAGAAAAAAAAAAAAAGCAACCCCATTGTATAATGCAGACCTGCTACTCTGGTTTAGGTCAACAGTGAAACCTTGCTGCATTGTTTAAGGACGTACTGAAGACTCTTCTATACTAACTAAAGTCTGCGTATAGATTAGTTTGTTCCGTCACATACTATACTGGCAAACGTGCTTATTTCGCTGTCTAATCTAGCATACGATATGCTGGCAAACCATTTTTAATTAGATTACACCTGCAGAAGATAAACTTCAGATATTGTTAAGAAAACAGCCTGTACTAGATCAGCTGTAACTCCATAGTACAACTCGAAGCAGAGTTATTTCTGCACACAAGCTGCAAGAATCTGGTACACACTCTACAACGACCTCTCTGCCACACCGGTGAAAGGAATCTATTTGATTTTCTCAACAGGTGCGCAAGTCAATTCTTTACTTCATCCCTGGTTGCTATAGCAGAACCGCTACTCGTTCTCCCTTGGCAGCTCCTTTCATCATGCATAAAATTCAGTATGATGAATCTTAAATCTTAATATTAATTTATGGCACCCTTGTTTTATTTGACAAAGATGTCAAACATTTTGGCCAACGCAGTCCTTCTCAGATGTTGGCAGGTTCTACTAGTATGCGACTTTATCCAAGAACAGACCAAAACTTCAAAGAGGATTAACAAGTATATGCTTAGAAGTCACCAAAAGCCTAACCTGGTCATCCTACTAAAACTCCATTTGTCTCAAGTATCCTGCAGTTCAGATTTTCTAGTTAATACTAGCCTTTCAGTTCTGTTCACTAGCATTTTTCCATCTTAGCGCTCTCTCTCTCTCTCTCTCTCTCTCTCTAAAGGACTGACTGTAATGGGGTAATTCTACATTTTAATAGCACTATTTTATTCTACCAATTTCTTTTTCTGCTTCTGCTGAGAACAAAAAAATAGCTATGAGGGAACAGGAATAAAAAGCTGCTAAAAAGTTCCTTACACATTGATTTAGCTGGCTCATTTTAAACTGACAGCTGTACACATTGCCTAAAAATTACTTTAAGAGCAGAGGGTTGTTTGCTATGTTAAAGAAACACTAAGTTACTTACGTGTAAATTTAAGAAATTCCAATCTGACCTTGGCTCATCCACAAAATAGTGCACAACTTCAGTGACTTGCATGGAGGTTACCAGAGCTAAAATTAACAAAGACTAAGGAATTCACTTCCTGCCATTTAACAGGCTAAGCCTGAAAGCAAAGTCAGACTCAACTCACCCAGCTGGGAAAGGTGCTGCTCCATCCTGCTGCCCAGGTGCATCCACATGGCAGACAGCAAAGTGGTGTGTGATCTCCTGCATGTCCTCGAAGTTGAAGAGGGGACCGAAGCAAGTTTTGTCTTCAGGGGAAAAAGGAGCATAGTTAGAAGATGGAAAAAAGAACATCTTGTTTTAAGTCAGAAGTCTTAACAAAATGTAGTTTGAGGTTTCTCAAAAAGTCACCTCTGCAGGGGTTTAGGGTTTCACTAATCTACAGTTTAGTTCACCCAGTTCAAGTTATGTTCTCAAAGTAATAAACACATTTATTTTTCAAGTGATCAACAAAATCCTGCTCCAAAAGTAGCTACTGTCAACTTGTTTTATTTCTTGAAGCAGAAAAAGGAAGTTTACCAGGAAACCATTACTCATTAGTTACTTTGGCGGTTGCACTCAGAAATGTTTATGGCTCACAAATCCCAGGGAACATATTCTCTACCCTTTTAGTTTTTTGGTTTGTTTTTTTTAAATTGGGACCAAATGTTTATCCGAGCGTGCTTTTCTTTTTTAAGCATCCATTAATTTCCCTTCATTTTTCACAGGGTTATACCAACACACAAGAAAGCAAGCAATTCAAGAAAAGGAGTCATTGCTCTTATTCCCAGCTATTACAAGATGTGTGCTAATCTGAAGCACCTGGCAAAAAGCTACAACATTGACAGGACCATAACTTAGTATCCTTGGGGCACGTTTACACATGCACCTGACTGAATAGTGGTTACTGCGCAGTCATTTAGTATTTTCTTTAGTGTCTTGTGTAGCGTTGTGTAGACATACCCATGCCGTACTTAACAGACTTCTAAACTGGACCATATTATTAAAATAAAGATATTCTATATTGTACGGAGTGATGGAAAGGGCAAAACACAGTAGATTTTGGTACTACAGCTTATCTATGAAACCCAGTAAAGTCACCTAGCTCTCAAGAAATAAAAAAGTTCCCCAACCAGACTACTGCCGACATGGTATCATCCTCCACACGTTGTTCAAGGGAAATGGAGAGAACTCGAGGTACCGATCAACAGCACTAGACAAAAAAATTTAAAGGATCCTGCCAGCTTCCTGCATATTAAGCTCCTTTCATCATTATTAGACATACATTTTCAAGGCCTCTCCAAATACACTGTCAGATGGTTTTTACGGTATCATTTGATGGTTACTTAAATTGGGATTACTTTGGACCCAAGAATCTTTCAACTTTGGTTAATTTATTTACAGACATGGTATTTAGATTTAGAGAAAAATCCACAGAGCAAGATGTAAACCAGATTATGGGCAAAAGGGGAGGCAGGGTGGCACTTTAGAGACTAGCTGGTTTAGAGAGGCAAGAGCTTTTGTAGGCAACAAGCTTCTGTGTTGGGATGTTATGAAAGGAGAGACAGAGAGAAAAACCTTTATGCAGAACGGTAAGGGATGGGGTGGCACTGCTAAGAAAATATAGTATACTTTATTATGTAGTCATACATCCATACTCCAAGTGTTGGAGTAGTACCACCCATGCTTGTTATTAGTCCTAATGCCTTTTGCCATCGGCAAAAATTCATAGAGAGATTCCTACCAACCCTCCTTACACCCTACCCTCCTCCTGACTGACAGCCAGGCCACATGTATTCTAAATAAACCTGGGCTCCTTTGCATCAGTGGCTTTGGCCTTCAGTGCATCCTGAAGGAATCAGCATCATCTCAACCCCTTTAAAACAGGTTGGACAATGTAACTTGATACAGTATAAATTAGCAAACTAAAACGGCAATAAGTGACCAGCTACTCTAGCAGGCCATTACTAAGCGGCTGCATACAAGTTCCACTTACGGTTCAGTCCGATATCATGGTATGTCAGGATGACGGGCCTGTTTCCTTTGGGAACCCCACACATTGTGACATGAACAGAGCCATGCACAGTTTCAACATCTTGCTCCTGGAATGAAAGAGATGCAATACTTTGTTTAAATGCTCAGCACAGCAGCCACAACATGGATATATTTATGGTAGATGAAAAAGATCAACACAATTTAAATATTGCATTTTCTTTCTCTTTGAAGAAAGAGCTCCATCAGGACAATTCAAATGGTGCAGTGACAGGATACAGACATGTTAATCTCTGCTTTCACGTTACGGAACGGGCACAGGGAGCCCTGAAAAGGCATTTACAAGAGATTTTTAAAATCTTAAAAAAAAAAAAAGAAATGTGTGGTTTACACTTTTATAGGCTCAGCTCACCATACCCCACACTAGCTCCCTCAAAAAAATTGTCTCCCCTGCCACCCTGCTCCCCCATCTGCCTTTTGTTTCAAAGTCTCATTACAACCTCTCCCATGTCCCAATGTCTGAGCAACTCCATTGCCAGAGTGTCCCATTCTCCCCCATGACAATGCCCTCTGTGCACCTATGTCACCCTCAGATAAGAGTCACATTTGCCTTCTCCATAAGGTTGTGTGTGCACTTCCTTCTCCCCCATGACCTTGTCATTCTGTCTTTGTTTTGGTGGACCTTCATTTTTAGGACAGAGGATCAGCAAACCAAAAAAAAAAAGGGGGAGTTTTGTTATAGTACAGTGTGCAAGTGCCTGAGCACACACCAACTGCTGAAACTTCCTTAGCCTGACGAAGGGTTTTTGAACCCGAAAGCTTGCTTAATAACTATTCTCCAACTATTTGGGTTGGTCTAATAAAAGATATCAGATTCACCCAAGGAACCTTGTCTGCCTATGCTATCTACTACTACATTTGATCACTGAAGAGTTCAGAATTGTGTCTTAAAGTCACCACATTGTGAGGCTTGCAGTTACTGCAATCTTCTCCCTTCTAGACAAACTGGTTATTGTAGAGAGAAAGCATGTTTTACAACCAGATTCACATGCCTATGGTCCATACCAGATAAAGCCATTTGCTTAAGGGTATTAGAGGACACACCAACAGTCAAACTCTTAACCTCATTATGTAAAGAAACCAAATAAGCCAATATTGAACAAAAGCTAGCCATCCCTTTGGCATGAACTGGAAGTCATGCCATACTTATTTCAAGTTCAGAACGCCTGCTATAGCAATGGAAGTTCATTGAGAGCCTTCGTTTCTTGCTGTTCACAGATGTAGTTCAATGACATCTAATTTACAGCTAATCTTGTAATAAAAATTAAAAGGCACTCTTTTTTTCTAAAAACAACAAAAACTTAAAACTAACCAACCAACCAGCCCGTCCACCCACCCCAATTCGTTTTTGGCACCTGCACCTTAGGAGACAGGCAGCATCAAGTTGTCAACTAGACCCCACTGTGATTCAAGTACCAAAAGAAAAGGAATGATTATAGGGGGAAAAAAACTATTAAAGTGTAAGAGATAGTCAAAGCTATAAAAAGTTAAGAGGTCTTAGAGAGACTTAATGCCTAGATATTCAATATCCCATACTGCATGAAATGCAGCCTCTAGCATCATATAGTACAGTTGTAAACTACCCCCTGCCAGATATGCATGACTTGATTCATACCGCTTTACTTTGAGGCTAACTTTTAATACCATTTTGAATCTATCAAATTACTTGTAAGATTATATAGCCCAACCCAGAATCATACCACCCATAAAACATTAAAAAAAACAAACAACAAAAAACCTGAAAACCCCACTCTAACATTTGGAGGAGGGGAGGTTGACTAAAAAAAAAAAACCACCAAGATTTTTTTAGACAACTATTTCTGAAAGCTTAAAATAAAAAGCAACAAACTTCTCCTTCCTTCTATTAGTCACCATATTTATGCAAAATTTCAGTTGACTACACTAAATAATCAAGATCCATAAGCACCAAAGAAATCTGAATGAAAACAAGTACATAGGCTATTTACCAGTGACATTTAAGCAGTATCTTAAAAGTTTCTCTAAACACTTACTGCATCATTTAGCAGGTAAGCAGTATCTTCCATATCCAACACCATTTTCAGACAAATCAGTGTGGCCAATTCAACCGACAAGCAGAAACAAGCAGAAGGTTTCACTCTGCCTTAGTGGATAGCTGGTGTATGCAGACAAGCTATTATTCTACATAAGCCTGACTCCCATAATTCCCCCATTTGAACAACTAGCACTCAGGCCGACGTCATTCTTAAATAGGATTTGAGTTGGGGTTAGCCAGGAGAAATGCCTCTTCAGCACAACTTGGACAAAAGAGAAATGCAACTCTACCACGCGCAATGCAGATCACCTGTTCTACCCAAAACTTTTGTACAGTTTTCAAATCACAGAGTTAGTTGTGTGTGCAGTTTGTCAACTCCTGTTAACATTTCACATATACTACTAAAAGCAGAACCCCAAATCAAACTGTTGTATATTTAAGAGAATTAACATCTTGAAATTTGACTATCTCCTGGAGAAAAACTAAGCATTTTCATGACAAGATACAGGCACATTAGGTTTTAAATAAAAATCTCAATTTACACAATAGTTTTAAAAACAGCACCCTTATTCTGTATATGGGAAGAATCAAAAGAGCCGTTCTGAACACATTAATGACATGTACAGTCTCCCAAATCTATCATGCCACAATTCACTAGAAGGTGAATTAAACGTATTAGTTACACTCACTCCACAATATACAAACATTTATTACAGCTCAAAATGACTAATATTTTGTTTATGGCTTATTTTTTAGACTTGGAAAACAACCTGCTTTCTAATCAAGACACCTGGCTGCAACTAGATTGAGCACTTATTAAAACCAACAGAAGAATATTATTTTGCATAACCCTCCCACCACCCTAGATAAGCTTGCATACCCTATATTTCCTATTTAGCAGCAGAGAGATTAACACGCTTCTCCTACTAATGTACTGCAATGCTGTGGTGCACACTAACTGTTTTCAGCGTATACTGAAGAAACTAGAGCATGTTTTAGAGTTTGCATTTACAACTGATGCATTTTCCTTTCCTATATTGGATACAAAACCCTTTTTAGATCAGACAAAGCCACTGATATGTAACCAACATCCTGCTTGCCTCCTACACTCTATTTTTAAGTAGTTTAAGATGGGCAAGAGTTCAGCTAGTTAATCTCAATTTAAGCTCAACTGTCCCTAAGCTATTTGTAAGTTGTGCTCCTCATAGGACAACAACTCTAACACCCGATGCAAATAAAACTGCCCTTCTACTAGTTAAAGTAATTTTTCATTCATCTCTACTAAGAGATGATGCTGTGGATTTTTAACTGGATTAGGCCATTTTCCACAAGCATAAATATTTAGTCATGAATGTCAGACTCCCATATACATGGCCAAATGAAAACAGTTTCTTTAATGATATCAGTCCAACAGCTTTGCATCATCTCCACTGATCTTATTATACAACAGGGATGCATCTACATGATGGGGAGGAGCAATTCTCTAAAATGCAGGGCAGCAAAAACAGATGGCAGCACATCCTAATCAACATCCATGTGATAGTAAGAGGCTCTTTACCAACCGATTTGTATTAAAACACTATCTTGGAATGAAATCCAAGGTACACTAATCCGAGAGAAGGACAAAGACAAACATGCCATCTGTTCATGCGTCTCTAGCATCAAGAGAGGCGCATCTTTGCTCAGCACCTTATAAACACACACAGGTCATGCAAGAGCTGCAATTTTGGAGATCTCCATTTGAAAAAACAAAATGAACAAAAAACCCATTCTGGTTTAGCTTTGGGCTTTTTGGTTACACGATTCTTTTCTAGTCATACGATTAGAAAAGTAAAGCAACCTGCATGTGGTTTGCATACAGGAAAGCCAGCCCATTTGTTTCCCATCTTCTCCAAGATATTTGAGAAGAGGTGGACTGAAGATAATGTGGACATGTCTCTGTTGATTGTGTGGGTGTGCGGGTGGGGTTTTTGTTTGTCTGTTTTTTAATTTGTTGGATACACACCATGTATAAAGAAACAGCAGGCATTCTGCTTTAAAAGTGCAATATTTGGTGTTCTAACAAAACACTCCGCTACATCAAGAGCATTTTAATACCTTCTCGGAAATAAGATTATCCTTAATCCCCTATTCCTCTTAGTACACTTGTTTTGATTTGTTTAAAATGAAGAACCCACTGGACACATCACTCCTATCCCAAGATATTACGAGAAAAAGGCTTAGCAACTTAAAAAAAAAAGGAGACAGAGAGAGAGAGACACACACACACACGTTAATAATGTTAGCAGAATCCCTCTTTAGGCTTCTTTTAAATCTGTATGACGCATTATTCCTTAGTTTACTGAAAGAGAAAACTTAAAATCCAATTTACTAACTGCTGTTTAGACCCTTGGGGCACTTTTACACGTGCTCCAGGGTGGAGAAGAGCCATGCTCCAAGAGCTGCTTCAATTAAAGCACTGCAGTGTCTTGTGCATCACCGCTCCTGCACTTCAAAGTAGTGATGGGGGGACTTGAACTTAAAGCACTCCTGCTGCCACTGTTAGGTGCAGGGACACGGACACTCCATGAGGCTGAAGGAGTGCTGCAATTGCCACGCTCCAAAGGACTCAATTAATTAAGTCTGCTCTGACACACTGTAATTACAGTATATTGGAGCAGCCTCCATGCTTGTGTACAGGCACCCTTGGTTCTCACTTTGCTCCTCTCCTCCTCTGCACTGAAAACAATATTTAAAGCATTTTCAATTCCAACTTTGCATTTTAATATTTGTGTCTCAAATACTTTAGGGAACATTGATCTAAAAACTATAGTTCCAGTGTGGAAAAAAAAGGTCCAGTTCCAAACTCATCTTGGTTTGTATGAAAAACTGAACTTGATCAAGCTTTATCTCGGAGTCCCAAATTTAGGTTGACCAGTATTCAGGTAAAGTAATCGAAGTTAACCTTAATTCAGGTGCATGAAACTGGAAGCTTAAGTAGTAGTGGGCTTTCAGCAGTTCTGAACAGCATCTCTTCAAAAATGATTAGGTTGACTCAGCACTTCCAAGAGTCAAGTCACATGTACTTAGTAGATGGATATATTCCACAGTACACACATTTTGGTGGCCTATTTCAGGCACTCTAGTTTTACAACTGTAGCCGGTGCCTTTTCCTATCTTGACTAGTAAACAGGTTCCAGTACTTTGCCAGGGTAAGTGAAATGGCAACATTCCCATACCTCTTTCTTCCAAAAAAAAGCATGCACCAAAACCTAGGAAGTCAATAGAACAACAACAATTTAAGCCAGCTGGGGACTCGCCCTTACACAAAGGGGAGCTGCTTCAGGTCAAGTTGTGAAGCAGCTCTATTTCTGACAGACAGGAAGCCAGGGAATCTGAAGTGACGATTATTTTAACAATGAATACAACTGGCTGGCAGACAGCTGAGATGATAGCAGCTCATCTCTGCCACCTACTGCTTGTGTGCAGCAAGAAGCAGTTCTGTCTGATTATTCAGGAAATCAAAGTCTGGGGCTCCTACAGATGAGCAGGGAACGCTCCGGCAGCCTTCTGCATCACATGCATCGGCGTCCCTACGCAGAAAGAGTAGCAGTGGCATGCTTTGAAATAAAAACAGATACATGAACTTTAGCTTAAAAGTACCCCACCACCATTTTTTCAGTTTGGGGATGCTGGTACATGTGACGTGGGTGCTTTTAATTAGCGTGGCTCACTAATTAAAGTGCCCAGCGCCACATCCAAGAACACATGTCAAAGTGCCCCTGGTGACTGATATTGGGGATTTTTTTGGAAGTGTTATTACAGTTAGAAAAAAGTAAGCCAGCACCTTTTAATGGTGCCTGTCTAGCAGCAATTGTGGTCACAAACTTTTACCTGCTTAGGAAGTCTGTCAAATATATGTAAGCCAATAGAGGGCTTATATAGGTAATGTTCTGTTCTACACCGAATTTAAGATAATTGACTGTAAACAGTTAGAGGCTTATGTCTGGAATATCCCACTGCTCATGACACACCTGGCAATCTGACCAATAATCCAGGTTTTGTGGGTAATTGCCACTTAAACCAACTAATACTACACACAGGAAAAATGGAGGAACATTAGACTGAAACTCATTCCCAGGTAACCGAGTCCATTCACAGGCAGCCACTTCTCTACAAAGTTCACAAAAACCATCCATTCTAGCCTCTTTCACATACTACAGCCACAAGCATTTTACAGAGATGAAAAAAAATCAGCCCTACAATAAAAAAAAAAAGTGTGCCACAGATAAAGGGCAAATGGAGACAAGGACAGCATCACCACTGCATTTGCAAAGAATATTAGATCAATTAATGCTTAGACAATCCCAGCAGAAGGATCACAGCCCGAGGCTGCATAGGAAGGCACAAAAAGCATGGTCCTGTTGAGCTGAACTGGAGGGAAGATATAATTTGGTACTCCAAGGATGTTTAAGATTTCTAAAGTATCCCTAGAAACAACTCAACTCCCATCTACAGCCGTAGCCAATATTGTACACTTCACAAAGTAGAAAAAATATATCAAAAAGTCTTCCTGATGTCCACAGGTAATCAGCAAAAGTCCCCGAGGCATGGAGATGGGAGTTCCCTCTCATCCCATCAAGGGATACTAAACCCTCCAATGTACATACCGAATGCACCACTCATTGCTCCAAGAACATCCTTGTCCTGTTATCCCTTCCATTAACTTGTCAAGGTCCATCTTGAATCCTACTCGCAACACTTTAAAATATTTAATAAGCAGATACAAATACCCTCTCAAAAGCAACTTATGAAATGTTTATTTGTTAGCATCTCCATTTTCAGAGCCTGACCTCAGTAAGGTGAAACAACATTTTCCAAATTGCTACCTAAACTAGAAGGTTCATCTTGGACCTGCCTTTTACCTAAATCCATGTTTAGGTACGAAATAAATGACTACATCTCTAGAAATGCTGAGCACTTAAAATGTTAAAATCTAAGTTGGAGACACTCGGCATTGCTTGAAAAAACAAGGTACTTATTTACAGGCATATGTAATGACTCCCCCTCAGCTGACACGGAGCTGAACTAGGGATCTTGGAGCTAAAACAAACAAACAAAAAAAAAGCTTTGAGCTTCCTGACATCCAGAGTTGAGGCTCTACGTAACAGTTTTATCAATTGATATCTTCAGAGGAGTACCTGTAATAAAGTAAAACTAAAAAATAGAACTACATAAGATGAGAGAGACATTGTAAGAATGAGCCAGAAGAAAAGCAAGCTCGCTCTCAGGAGTCAGCATGAAGTTATCACAGGATAAATGACAAAATCCACAGGTCTTGCTTAGTAGTGGATTAAACAATCAGAATAAATACCCCTCCCCCCAAGCAAAAAACCCTCCATCCCCCCATATCTTTTTCTCCTTCATTTTGATCTTGGAAGGCAGAGATCTAGCTTTTAATTATAACCAAACCCCACAATATTTAAAGTATTATTTCAAGAATAGAGATAGAAGACAAAAATGTCATTTTAATTCTTTTTACTAAAAAATGTTGCAGTACTGTACTCTACTTAGCAAGCTTTATCTGGAATTCAGACTGATCGCCTGTTCTAAATTAAATATGAACCTAACCAAAAAACCCAACTGTCCCACAACTTGTCCCATGTGGCCATGTGCTGTCACATTTATTCTAATAAATTGCCGCCCAAAAAATTAAATCTATCTTTAAACAATTCTTCAGCAAAGTAGATTTATCCCATTTAAGGGACTGAGTATCAAAATCCACAAGAAAGAAAAAGGTGGATTTGAGGCATTATGAAATTAAATCTTTTTCTGGAGTAAATAAAGTGGTAATGGAAGGAAATTCTTTGGACAGTTTTGCCCCTTAAGTTTCATGAAACATAAGAATACAGTACTGAAAATAGGAAATAACTAGGTTGCACATCATTGCACTAAGCATATATAAAAATTAGATAAAATGCAACAACCCAAATGTTTTTTTCAATAATTTTTCCCAGCCAAAAGTTGGGTACAGTGTATTGAATGATTTCAGTATTGGAGAACTGCCACTCCATGCCCCCCAGTGGCTGGGTAAAAACAAAACTGTGTTCTCATACGTACTCTTCCCAGAACAGAAATGGAGTTCGGACTTATCAGGACTTGTATGAGCTCTGGTAAGTGTGGATATATAGAAAAGAGGTAGTCTTTTCTATCCACAACTTGGATGGAAAAATGTTTCTGTATTATATTAATGTCGCCTCAAAACAATGGTGAGTAAATAAACTTTCCATGTAGCCTGCACTTACGTCTTTGCAGGAATAAAACACTGCTCCTTATATTTGTTTAGATTAGTCCAATCAACTGTATCTTTGCATAACAATACTACTGAAGAAAGATTATAAATCAAGGCAGAAAGGCAAGAAACTCTGAAAATGTAAGTTCATGAACACTCACAAACCTTTAAGTGGAAAAGGGAAGCCACTTTTTTAATTGGCTGTGAATTTAATCTATGGCCTCGTTGCGAGTAAATAACTGAAGACACTAAACTTCCAGTCAACTCCTGTATGCTTTACTGTTTTCCATAACTTGGTGCTGACCACCTCTCCACATGCCTCAAGATTACCTTGGAAACTTGTTTTCCATTAGGGAAAACATTGGACTATCTATATCCCAGAAGGAAGTGCACATATTTTAACATACTGCAAAAAAATTCACCTTCACTGAGGTTGCCAAAGAGTCACATTTGGCAAAAGTAACTGTTTGCTATGCTCTTTGAAGATAAGACATTTCTCAGCAATCTGTAAGGATTTCCTGCCATCATCCTCACATTGTTATAAGGGAGTTCTAGCCATGTTCAGTGTTGTATTTTGCAGTTACATTGGGTAAGATTCAATACATTTTTGATCACATGTTGCTGAATGTTTTGAATACTTGTTCTCACCTCTGCTTTACCAAATAGGGAAGTGAAAAAGGGTTTTTACTTGCCTGAGCATCAAACTCTGGAAGGAGGCGAATGATTGCCTGTGAAAAGATTTCAGACATATTAGTGCAAGTGTCTGCAAAGCAGTTTCAAAGTGAGCCTGAAAACATGTACACTTCATGTGAAAGCTACTGAGAATGACAGATTTATTTCTTAATTTATACAGCTCCCAATGTAGCAAGATCACATCAAGATGTCAGTGAAGTTTCTCTAACAAAGTGCAAGATTTGGATTCAAATATTTTAGACACCAAAAACCTCACAAGAGATGAGTGACTTATAAATGCTAGCTTCACTTATAGACCAATTCATCTCATCAGAGAAGCTAGTATATTCGAGTAAAAATCTGAGTTGTCCATTAACTTCACAACTCCAAGCAGAACCCAGAACTTCTAATTCACGTTCCTTTAAAAGTGCATGCCATCTAATGGTTAGCATAAGTGCTTTTCTAGACTAAACAAATACAACATTAGAACATGACACTAAGCACCAATAGCTCAATCATGCAGCAGAGACCTATTTCTACTTAAAATCAATTGGATTAATTGCATCTGCCAGGTAGGCAGGATTTCACCTTCAGCACAGAAGTGGACTTGACTTCATTCCTGTTGTTCAGCTCATGTTTTGCTTTCACCATTGCAGACAAGCTGCTAGCCTGTCCAGTGCATGCAGAAGTAGGCATATAAACACAGGTCCCCAACCCAAGTGGCTTTAAAACCTCAGCATACATTTGGCTGCTACTTAAAATATTGCTAAAAATATCAATATCAATTAAAATCAAGACTAATTGCATACATTGACTGTATGTGTGAGAAAACTTGAGCAGGTGGTAGAAGTTTCAATTGGGTAACTTAACATAAGACAGGCAAAAGCAACACGATTTCATTGGTTGCAACATAGACCAGGGAAGGATAAAACAGGACAAGTGACACCCTGGTAAGAAAGTTACGTTATTAGAGTGGTATGACTAACACTATGTTTAACCAATAACTGTCATGGGTCCACCAGCTGACAAAAAATGAGGCCTTAATGACTTGAGGTCCGAGTCCAGATGTTAAGAGCCATGACATTAGGATCTGGAAAGTGTCTTGTATACGCAACCAGCTGATCCAGATATCAGATTGAAGTGTTTGGGAGTTAAAGTTTACACTGTTACCACCCAAGATGGATATTTTAATTTATTTTTTTTTACAGTGCTGACCCCTGATGGTGAAGTCAACTGTCATGCAGTTAGGGTGCAGCAAGACTGGCTATTCACCAAGTTAGTGTAAGTTTACAGACAAGCTTATTGGTACAGGCCTACCAAGTTCTAGAGTGCGTGATTTTCATGGAGACCGCAAAATTTGAGTGGGCTCCATAAAACACAGCAGGCTCGCTGCAAAAACAAAAAAGACAAAAAAAAATTTACTAAAAATAAAATGCTGGCTCCCCAGAGGGATCCAGCAGTCTTCATGATGCCGCAGTCACTTACTCAGAGGCATGGGGGACCCACTGTGCTCAGTGTGTGAAAAGGTGGCAGTGCCTGCAAAAAAAATCAGCCAGCCGCCTCCTTGAGTTAGATAGACCCCTACTTATTGGGCATCTCAAGTAAGAGCGCACATCTTTTGTTGCTCAATGCAACTGATTTGTCTTCTGCACATGATAGAAACCCCACACAATTTCTTCAGTGTCTCATTAAGATGCCAACATTTTCCAATAAAACATTCTTAATAACTGAAAGGCTTCTTAGTAAGAGAGCGGAGGAACAGCATTAGCAAGTGATACTTGCATGATAACAGGATCTTTGCTTCTGGAACTCTAAACGGTGTTCCTGCTAGTTTTCAAACAGCGTTTTCATGCTAATACTGAGTAAAGGGCATTACAGAAATAATTTAACACAACTAAAATGAAATTGTTTGCACATTAAAGGCTCTTCCAAGTTTTTGATGCAAGTAATTTAGTTTAACAGGGGTGGGAAATGGAGAGAAGATTACAAATACAAGAATTAATAGTTCCAGCTAAGATTGACTGTTGTCAGTAATTATGGTCATACCTGAAAAAGATTAACAGAAATAACACCAGATTTTGGTATCGGGGCAAATGTGGCCAGTCCATGAAGGATTCGGCTATTTCCTGCGATGCAGTCTATTTCGATCAGAAATCAGACTGTTGCATAGGGGTCCATGATTAGTAGGCCTTCTTGCCCAGAGTGCTGTGGCTTCATGGATCATTTAGGTGAGCTGCAATTTGAGTGCCAGTTCATTCGGTCCTAGCAGCATATATCCAAGTATGGGCTTGCCACCCACTAAACTACCTAGGATCCCTGGCGGGTGTTGGAGTTCCAGCTGAAGCCAGGCTAAAATAACAACCCTTCTGTGCTACTCAAGCTAATGAGTTAGAAAGCTAGTTAGGTTTCTCTGCAAAAACTCTTATGACACCGTTGGAGGAAACTATAGACATGGCTCAAAGTACGAATTAAGAACCTTTTTGAACACTGTTTATGCACTGCTTTTAAGGCACTTTCATCCACACTGCTTATTTTTGAAATGCATGTAAATAGCCTTGTGTAACTATGTCCACACTAATGAACTGTACCAGCATAACTGTAGTAATTTCTAAACAGACAGTTACAGAGATACAAGGTTGTATGGGCAATTCTTAAGGAAACCAAAACATGACACAGCAAGAAAGTTATCATGGGACTTCATGCCTTTTCTTCTTGAAAGCCTTGAGAGAATTTTAACAATTCTTAAAATATGAATAAAAATACAGTTCCAACTCTAGTCCTAGATTATGAAACTGAATGTTACAATTACCTCCTCTTTCTCTACCAGAGGCTTCACCTCTGTGAGGTCTGCGTCCTGCAGTTCCACAGACATGGTCAGTAACCGGTATCTGCAAAGATCAAAAGAAGTTTAAGGAACTTGTATTTTTGACCTTCCAACCACCTCTAACTACCCGTCATTTTTGGTTCAAACCACCCTTTCCCACAGCTAAATCTAAAACGAAAGACATGTTTCAACACTCTCAGAAACACACAGAAATACAGTGAAACAAAACAAAAAAGTTAAGAGACTCAAGACAGCATGATCAAGTGTCATTCAGAAGGCACGAGGAAATGAGGCGGAGATCCTGTAGGGGAAGCAGCCTGCAGGCATGTCACTGAAGACCACAGCAGAGCACGTATGCCAGAGGAGGCAGGATCAAGGTTTTTGTATATAACCAGGAACCTACTTAAGTCACAACCAGACAAAGGAATTTTCACAGCTTGGTCACAACATGAAGAGCAGATTTCATGGGCATTTCCCAGCAATCCTGCTTCTTGCCACTGGTTAGTGGGCAGGCCCTGGTGGCCCTTCGTGCCCTGCATCAGTCACACCTTCCACACCCAGGCAGGCTGCGAGGCAGCAAGGACCACGGGGAGCCAGTATTTTACTAACTTTTTTTTTTTTTTTTTTAAAGTTGATTTCACAGACAATTGAGACCGTCACAGGTTATACAAACAGAAACTTCCTTCTGACACTCTCTCACTAGCATTATTGATCCTAAAAGCTGAATTTTACACGATTATTTCTCTGCTTCCCCCCCCCCAATGATTTTTTTCCAATTTTGAGGAACAATTGTTATTCATTTGTAGTGTTTGAACCCTAGACCTTTAGATACACAGAAGAAAGAGTTGGAGTGACTTATGGCAAGTGAGTGGTTGGCTTTTGCATAGACTTTTGTGACACGGATGTGACATAAGCCACTATTTGCTAGAAACAAGTGAGAAACCAAGTTCTTGCGCCTTGTTCCTGGCTTTGGAAAAGAAATGCTTTCCAACAAGGATGCGTCTATACTGCTGCAGGGCTGCTGTTGAAAATTCAGCCCGGCCCATCGCTCCCACTCTGCAGGTTCCCAACTGGGAACAAGGTGGTGAAGATGCTCCAGCAACGCAGCCAAGCTGCTTCTCTCAAGAAGAGTTAGAAAGAGATGAAGAGTAGCAATGGGAGGGAGGAAGGGAAAGCATCCCCAAAACATCCTCACTGCTATATTTCTGGGTTGGGAGCCTGTAGGTACGTAGGACAGCTTTCAGCAGTTTTCACTAATTTTGAGAGCAGTGTGGAGTCAGCACAGACATGCCCGAAGTTACAGACAGCATCTGAACCTGCCACTCTCTCAAGGACAGCCCGGTTAAACAGATAGAAGCGTGGGGATGTGTCTTCTGCAGAAAAGTTAAGATAAAATGTAAGCTAACTTGTGTACCCAAGCAGCTTATCTGAGAAGAAACGTCTGTAGAGCCGATTTAACCAACAGTCCTGAAGTCCAGGTCACCTAAGGATCCAGACTAATTTGCATATTTTGACATTGTGCTGTGGAGGAATAATGTAGACAGACCCTGTATCTGACCAAGTAAAGACCTAGGTTCTGTTCCCAGGTCTGTTATCACAGTAGGTTAAGTATGTTAAGTAATATTAATATATTTCTTTAAGAAAAATTCTTAATTAAGGCCTAATTATTAAAATTATTTGAGATTAATAAATGTTCAAGCAGTACGAGTCCATTTCCAAAAAGTCTTAAAGGAACTCTCTACTGGTGGAAATCACTGATTAAACACCTGGAATCAGAGCTGGTTAGACATGCTAAACCAACTTGACAGCAGTAGCCTCCTCTACAAGTACAGTGAGAATCTCAGTTTATTCCGCTTCTTCAGTTCAATGATTTAGTTACTGAAAGCTGAAAAACTGATTAGGAGTTAGAGAAGCAGAAGCGTTTGTTTTCTCACTCGTATTTGATCAATAAAAAAGGTGAGGTCTATCTGGAAGAACAAGGTAACCAAGAAAAAATAAATAGATAAATAAAAACAACAACCACCACCACCAGTTAATTCAAACAGTATTAATAATCCTTCCTTTAATTGGCTTTAACTCTAAAACAAAGATAATTAAAAAAAATAAATCAAACTGTTTATCCAATAACATTTAAGGCACTTTTAAGTAACAAAACTAAACTAAAGTGGTATTTTTGTGCACTTGAGTTCAATTCCAGTTTCATCCAAATACACCTTAATACAGATCACAAGTTAAACTTAAATAATAAGTCGCAATATTAGAAAATATGTGATGTAACTACTGTATTTACTCAAATAGAAGATGACCCTGATTATAGGACGACCCCCAATAATTAGATTCTATATATGGAAGAAATTCATACATTTGTTACACATTTTCCAGGTATAGAATCTAATTAAAGACCTTGTCTCCCTCCCACTGCTACAGCAGGAAGAAAAATCAGCAGAGGTGGGGGCAGAGGGGGTGGGAGGAAAAAAAAGAGGTCAAGTAGCCCCTTTGCTTTCTGCTTCTCCCAAACTTTTCCCCCTACTTTCTGCTTAGTGTCAGACCCCGCTTTTCCTGAGCGCATGGAAGTGAGGAGCAAATTTGGAACCAATAACCTTGAAGTTAAACATGGCTGTAGCAATCTGAATATAAATGTAGTATATCCAAAATGGATCCTTTTTTCTTTTTGAAACTGCTGTAAATTTTAGCACAGGCACTCCATAAACACACTTTTGAGCAGCACTTTGGCACCTACTTGTATACATCACAAACGATGCATGCTGTGAATCCAAAGCTAAAGGCTCATGGTTTACTATATTGTTAACTGGGCTGGTGGGGTGGGGAAAAGAGTTGGCAGTGAGGCTGACTGTACTCCATGGGCACTCCCATATATTTTATTCAAATGGGCTGCACTAACCTATCTTTGTGGTAGGTTCCCATCAGCATACTGGTCCAGCGTAGGTCATGTGTTTGACAGGCATGCACAGTGTTAGCTGCAATTAAATCAACTTCATAGCTGGTTTCCATTGACGAGTGCATGCTGCTTTTGGCAGCAGTTTAACAGATGATGCATTTAGTGAGATTTCCTTGTATGCACTTACAAGATGAAGGACTTCCTCCCCTCATACTGATAGGGGGGGGGGGGGGGGG
>NW_005842014.1:1241741-1243208 GCF_000455745.1 Alligator sinensis
GGGGGGGGGACAACAACAAAGTCATCTTGTATTCGAGTAAACATGGTATATAATTTCTTAATTAGATGCGTATCTATAGGACTAACCCAGATTTAAATACATTGATTGGCAACTAAAATAGAATCTTTACTCTAAATTCAGTACTATTTTTATGGTTACCAACTAATCTTTAGGAGTATAACAAGGCAAAACAAGATAAAAATTGATCATTTCAATCATGGTTTCCTACTTACATATTTAAAGCAAACCCATCCTGCCTACCATGTCTGACCCAGTACTTGATAAGCACCGTGAAGTGCACAGTAATATTAAACAATATGCAGCAGTAAACCAAGGAGCTTTGCTAGGGCCGAGGAGCTAAGAGCTGTGCCTGCCTCGCCACCACTTTCCCCAGTCCCTGGTCATGACAGCTTTCAGGTGGTGAGGAGCTGCACCAAAGCAGAGCAGCTTGAAGCGGTGTCTTTGTTGCAACCACTTCTCTGCCCTCCTCATTGCGATACAGCTCTCCACCAGCTAGAAGCTGCACCCATGTTACAGCTGGGGAGCAGGGGTCTCAAGAAAGCAGCAGTGGCTCAGGCAAAACTTCCAGCTGCCTGGCCCTGGTGCAGCACCTTGCTTCCTGGCCTCAGTGCAGGCACAGATGGGCAGGATCTGGCCCACTTGCCATATGGTGCCAACCCCTGCTCCAAGACGAAGTGGTTCAGGGAACACACTAGAATTAGTGCTTGTGGAGTGAGAATTTTGTTCACAGGGAATAGTTTTAGGCTTCCAGAAGGTTAAAACACTTAATAGAAAGAATTTTTTAAAAAGGACTCCATGCCTGACTCTTCTGGCATGAAAACTATGGAGTTCAATGCTCCTGCAACACATTTTGTAAACAACAAGCTCAGAAGTGCTGATGAACAGGCTTCATTGCTTTTATGGTGACTGGAGTAAATATTTACACATGACAAGACAGGCATTTCACATCTGGAAATACAGATCTTTAAGCCGTACAACATGGTTAGATCATACATTTCCACATCCCTACGTTTTCTTCCTAGGCTCTCAAAATATTGGAGAGATTCTCAACAAAACCAATGCTGCCAATGTAGCTGGAAAAAACACTAAGCCACTTGGTCACAAAACCTGGAATCCAAACAGTGCCTGACCACGGAGTAAGCACAACTGATTTGCTGACAAGACGACTGGGAGGAAAGTGGTTTTGTTTTACCCATGTTCAGTACAAGTTTTATCATGTCTAAATAGGTGCTTTGTGTTGCCCTCTAGTGTGACACCGTCTCTTGCAGCTGAAGTAACCGCATAACTTTCCCAAAAAGATACCGTACAGACATTCTTTTGTACACAATTTCAAAGAGTTTGTCTTGCTGAAGTGATCAAAATACAAAGTTTATTTTATACTTTCAAGCATTAAGGCATAGTTGCCAACTCGGGGGGGGGGGGGGGGGGGGAAACACACAGTTTCGC
>NW_005842014.1:1243218-1258883 GCF_000455745.1 Alligator sinensis
TGGCAAATTCAGCAGGGTTTGGGTCACAGGGTCTATACTAATCAAATACCCTGCCTGCACATTTAGAGTCGGTTCCCACAAACTTGAACCTGGCTATTAAATAAACCACATGGAACTACAATGTAAAAAGGATTAAGTCCCCTAACAATCATGCTGGGATTGAGAAGAATTAAAGATTTAAATGCATGTTAATTGTTGGCATAAAGTCTCCTCAAACAGGTTGCATGTAAATGCTTGCCAGCCTAGAGGACAGAAAGCAGACTAGCTCATGGTAAGCTCGCGGGGAGCAGCAGTGGGAGAGAGGAAGCCTGCAGGACTCTGAGATCATTAAATTTTCCACTGCAAATACACTGCTGAGAGCCATATTCTGTTCAAATTCACCTTCCCATTCTTTCCTGATGGCGAGCCCTACACTACAGCTGATCAGAGAAGCAGTTTGTTCAAGGCTACAAGTGAGGAGTCTGTTCAGGTGTGTCTACTCTTCTAACGTGGGCCAAAACACATGCCCCAGTCGTACACAGTTATTACTGGAAGCCAAGCAGAACGTGCATCCTAGTGAAAGAGGGAGCGGGCAGAGAGCACAGGTGGGGCAGGAAGCAAATCAAGAAAACACATGGAATGAAAAAAGGACTGAAGGAGACGAGAGAAAGGGCAGAAAAATGCTGAACAGTCTTTTGATATAACGGCATTTCAGGGAGAAGAAAGGCAAAGCCCATCTATTGCAATGAGGACTCCAACAAAGAGATAGGGAACTGGTGCACTGTGGCAGACACCCAAGAACAGGCATGCTACATCAAGGTAAACAGGCTTATTATGCTGGAACAGAGGATCTACATTACAAGTCTCTTATGAAGACAGATTATCAGACAAGGATAAGCATTCATCCGATAAGGCAGGTCAAGTGCAGCAACTGAAGAAAGGTACCTCCAAAAAAACAGATCATTTCTTCAGCGAAGTGTCTTATCAACTCTGATCATAGCCTCCCGATTCTGCTAAATTCAGCAGCTGAGGATTGGTTATAATCACTTCTTCACTAGCAGACACTGGCCTGCCTCAAAACCACCTACACACCTCATGACTGGCAACATATAGCCATCAAACCTCAAAAGGTAGTGGTGTATTTGCAGTTAGCAATGGCACTACTCCACATAGTGGGCAAAGGTTTAAGAGCAAAGACCTAGACCACTGGGAATTCCCAATGGTGCAGTGTAGGCTTTTCTGGAAAAAAACCCACTCCTTCCATCCTCCAGGTTTCATTTCACAATAGTAGAGCGAGGACAAGACAGGACTGGGAGAACTGGAGCCCCAATGGGAACTGAGACAGGACTGGGAGAACTGGAGCCCCAATTTGGGCCAGCCCACTTGCAGGGTAAATATCGGATGGCCAAATACATAGTTTAAAAAGAGAGCTTTTGCTAGACACTTTGTTTATACTATTAAGACAGCCCAGGCTTCTGCTCAAGCTTAAATTTGGTTTTCCCCCCACCCTCCAGCTCCCCTTCCAGTTTGCTAATGAGCCAAAGAAATAAAATCCACAGAAAAAAAATAACCAGATACCAGATAACTGTTCTTTCATACACTACAGGAAATGTTTAGCTTTAGTACAGCTGAGTATCAAGGTCACACTTAAGTGTCAATGTGATGGGTATGCAACAGGAAGGAAAAGCGGAATTTACCTTCACCTAGTTACTTGATAAAGTGAAAAGAAATCCAGGAAAGCTCAATTACCACGCAAGGCAGACAATTTAGAACCATCTGCTGGTACCCAAAGCTATTACAATGCAGATCACTCCTATTTCAAGTGTTAACAAACAGTGTAAGGTGTTAATTAGCCCAGGGTTTCTCGACCTGTGGGTTGCAAGAACATAGGAAAGGGTTGCGAACAAACTTTAAAAATAGATGAACAAACTTCAAAAATGGATTCTCCTCTAAAGGCAAAAAAGATGAGAGAGTGGCTTTTCCCTCGCAGGCTGGCAGAGTTCCAGCCGACAAGAGGCTGCTTGAGGCCCCCCATATACCCGCTTTGCCCCACACACTGGGGGTCAGGGACCAGGGGGTGGGGACAGCAGGTCAGGAGTGAGGGGCACTGGGTCAGGACTGACCATTGATGTTTACTAATGGGTCCTGGTACAAAAAAAAAAAAAAAGGTTGAGAACCACTGACTTAGACCAAAGCCAAACCTCAGCAAGTGTTAAGATGCATTTGATAGTATTTCTGCTGCAAGCAATACACATACCCTTGAAGCCTAAAGTCTTATGAAATGCAAAGCTACAGTACTATGAAAAACAACATTATATGCAATTAAGTTGAGCCATTTAATATCAAGGGGCTCTATGGAGCAACTGAGAATTACTACTGTGGGACTCTGTCATCCCTAGTCTCTGTAGAGTAGCATTTCCTATAACCTATATCTGTAAAACAGATGCTTGCTAAAACTCTGGACTCGCCTCTATGGGTCTACCTTTCCAAACCCAACAGATTCTGGTAGTGTTTGAGCTACAGTTTAATCAGTAAAAAACAGACTCCACCACCTCATTAACTGCACCAACATATTCCACTCTATAGAAGAGAAAACCACAATACAGATAAAGCTGAAAAAGCCACTAAACTGAAGTCCTAAAAGCATTTGCAATAGTTCATGAAGGTTAATCATTATCTGCAATGCTAGTTAAGTCAGAACCAAGTTAAGCAGTGATCAAGAGTAAGAGGCAAAGAAACCCAACATTTGACATAGAAAGAAGATGTATGGGAGCACAGTTTTAACCTTATACATGGTCAGTTAGTCTATTCATATGCTAAGTAAAAGGAGCTGTATACAAGTCTTTCCATGAACAACAAACACAAGGATCATCATTCCACTGTCAATTCTCCAATGACCTTGAACTTAAAAAACAAACTATCTAAATGACAAAATACCAAATGACAAGAGAAAGGAGATGAACTAACCCTACTAAATGCACCCAAGGGAGAGTGGATGCACACCTTGCTGTGGTTATTTGACCCCAGTTGTCTTTCCTGCCAAGAGCAGGGGGGCTGGACCCAACAATCTCATGAGGTCCCTTCCAGCAGTAAACTTCTGTGAATCTGTGACAGTGGAAGAACCAGTGTAACTCACATTTAGGAATAGGATACATTACCCAAACAGCTCCCATCTCTTAAGTTCAATTTATATTATCTGCAAAACAGCTGTAAATTCACAAGTTTAGTCTTCTTTTAGGATTTGATGCATTTCGAATTATTGCGACAAAACTGTACATCTTCACCGTATACATAATCAGGTAGTGTAGTGTGACACTTCTGTGTGCACTTAATGAGTTCTCCAAGTAGTTGTGAATAATGTTAGGTCAGGGGTTGGCAATGTTTTTGGACAGCACGCTGAATACATCCGCAAACTCTGCTGGTAAGATGTTAGTGTGCCGGGGTCTCTGATACCACGTAGCTTCTCGGCCTTTTGTAGACCAAGATCGCGTGGAGACCCCATGTTCTGTATTAGTAAGATGCCACATGGTATCTTCTGTAGTGACTGAATTACTGTCACTTTGGTAATGTATACATTAAAAAAACAAAACAAAACAAAAAAAAATCTACGCCAAGCTAGGAAGGAATGTGCTTCCTACTTTGAACTGGCAATCTTGCTACCATTTTAAGTGTTTAATGAATTTCAAATGAAGGTATAATGATAGCAAAATCCTTTTTTTTTCCCCAAAGCCAGAAAAAAGAGGCTTAAAGACTTTTAGTCATTTTAAATTTAGATTTGTGTAATGGTACTAATCAAATCTCATCAAGAAAGTAAAATGTCTTAGCTGACAACTTGTGAGTCTTGGGCCACGTAACAGGAAAATAAGTGTTTACCATGAAGCCAGCAGCTGACTAGCAGCTGGGATTGTGCAACCCATTCCAACCTAATAGGAAAGACAGCCACAGTATTTCTCCAGCCAAATCTAGCCATTTCATCATATCCTTACAGTTAGGAAGCTAAGTGCCAGGCTCTCCCCCAGGCAGTCCTTAGCTGTACTACTTCTTTCAGCTATATGATCTGCACTATGATTATCACAGTAGTATCTAGTAATCCCATCATGGCAGAGGCCATGTTATGCTATCCATGCCTTTAGACAGTGAACTCCTCCGAACAGAGATCAGTTGCTCCTTCAACCCTAAGCAATGTATGCTAGCAGCACTATGGAAATAATGCTATGAAAGCTCTGCATTAACTAGTTTGTCTCCACCTCAACCTTTATAACTTCAACATTAATACCTTTGCTAAGCAGTAACTTAACTAAAATGATTATTCCTGATACAGCTACTGGTCCTGGCCTATTTAAAGGTTCAAACATCACTGACATCCACTGACAGATTTCAGAAAAATAAAGTTCTGGCTTGCAAAGAAAAATAAATGTATTTTATGGACATTCCTTCCTTCATCCCACACCCAAAGAAGAATGATGGTCTGTCAGGGTGTTTCAAGTTTGCAGAGAACTGGAAAACCTGCCAAGATTCCAGGTCAGGGCTGTTTCTGCTACCACCATTCAAAACACCACCTAGACAGGCACATTACAGGCACGTGAAGAGAATACTTTAGGCTTTTGTAGTTTAAATGATTTGGTTAGCATGTACTGTCTTCAAAAGCTTCTAGTCAGAGGGGCACGGGTGACCCAAGGTAACTCTGGTAGAGATCTCCATGACTTCAGTTTCTGCAAAACTACTTGTGTAAAAAAGGCTGAAAGTGCTTGCAACTAGAGGGAACTTTCCAGCTATGAATAGTACCATCCTCCCGAGCCTGCTTCCCTGCACAGCAGCAGTGGGACTGACGAGACACCACTGCGGCTCAGAGCTGCTATTCAAACCCTCCCAGCGACTGTGAATCAAGTCACTGTCTGTCTGCTACTACTGGCAGCAGCTGGCACTGAAGCATTTCTTCGGGTAAGAGGAAGAGACAGACAGAGCGAGCATGCGAGTGTGCACACAAACACTAGCAAGCAAGAAGGTGGAGGAAGGGACCTGCCTCTAAACCACACCTTCTTTTCCCTTTCCTGGAGCAACAAGTGCCTGCAAATCTTGAAGTTTGACATCTCTTAGAAGCCAGAGCAAAGGCTTCCTGGGCCATGGAGTCCATGGTACTACAACCATTTCAGGCAACTGCTAAAAGCTCCATCTTAGAGACTCAAACAGCTTCACTGTTTTTTTCTCCTAAACTGGCTCTCTCTTCCTAATGATCCTCGCAGCCCTCCTTCTGTACCTATTCCAGGTATAGGATATTTCTCAAATGGATGCCAGTAGGAGAATTGAAGCCTTAATTAGAAGCCAGGGATGACAGCTTGTCAGAAAAGGGGTCATCCCTACTCAGGAGCTATGAACTAGGCCTAGACTTTGAAATTAGTTACAAGCCAGACATTTTGCAACATGGAAGAAACAGCTTCTGCCATAAAGAGCGGAGAAACAGGCGATAGATAGTTCTTGCCACTTGCTGGGCCGTGCAATACTCCCTTCCCTCTTCCATGAGGAGGGCTTGGTAGAAAGTCCCTAACTTCTGCCAAGCTGCTTCTTCTTTAGAAATCAGATATAGTGCACTCTTCGACTGCGAAGGAACCGCCCAAGTGACACAGGACAGAGAGCGGCGAAGCCTAGAGCTGAGAAGTAAACATGTGAGTGCCTGCAGGGATGCATGGAAAGACACAGCTGATGAGCTTTGTCAGAGTAATTTTTTTTTTTTTTTAAAACAGCTATAGCACCTACACCACCATAAAAGCTTTGGACATTGGTCTTGATTAAAAGAACAAGCTGCGTTTCTGGAATCCAATCTCCGTCGCCTATTCTGGCAGCAGAATCATGCTCTTCAAGACTGCTGAAAAATAGGAATCACAATTCCCACCATTCAGCTCCATCTGGTAAGTAACTGTGCAACTAGCCAAGCCTGGTTTTCCTCTTTTGTGGCTAGAGCACAGCAACTATCACTGCTACCCAGTACTCTTTTAGCAGGCGTGAAGCTTGATCAGTTAGGTGAGGGTTAGTGCAATATTTAAACACTACTATATGGTGTTTGAATGCAACCGAAGAAAGGAAAAACATGTAGAAAGCAAAACGTCAGCACAATCTCGTTTCTTATGGAAGAAGACATCATAGCATCTGATGAAGTAGGCTGTTCCTTAAAAAAAAAAAAAACCTTATTTTTCTGAATGAGATATTGTCTGAAATCGGGCAGATGGCAAGACAGGGCAACACCTTAGAGATTAACACAGCTAACAGCCTTTTTATGTGGCAAAGGAATTCAAGCGTAGGCAAGGATCCTTTGGCCTTTGTGTTTCCTCAAAGTGGGTAGTCAAAAGCACTCAAATTTGCTAGTTGAAATCATCTTTTATTAGACCGACTAGACAGTTGCAAAAAAATTAAGAATTTTTTTTGGAACTGTCAACTTGGTCTAATAAAAGATAATACCTCTAGCACACCAATTGCTTGTTTTCTTAGACCAACACAGCTACAACCTTTATGCCTCAAAATTTGCTATGCTCTCAAAGAAGGCTTTCCATTCTGTTTGTTAAATGTTAGCCTGAAAATGCAAGGCCTTTCACCCTTCTCTTCCAGATTTAGTTTAGAGAAGTGATTTTGGTCATTTAATTCTAAGGAGTTGGCCAATAAAGAACTTCTAAAAATTTCAAGAACAGGGTTAACTTCTTTAAGTGAAAGAATGTAACTTTACTGGACAGGAAAGCAAATAAGTTTTGACTAATGCTTCTTTGAAGTGTTAAGGGTTATTGCAGAACTAGTTTATATCCTTATTTCAGAGAAAAAGCACATGAGCTATCATGCTTAACTCTATAAGTGAGACACAGTACTTCTAAAATTTTATTTAAAAAAAGCAAGTTAATACCCTACAACTACAGCAACATGATACAAATAATTTTATATCCATGACAAGTTTCTCATGAAGTATAAACTTATCCTAAGAGAAATGCAGCACATGATTACCAGAAAGATCAAGCCACCCTTCCTACTGATTTTGCATTTCTTGCCAGTAGGTGTGTCCACTTGTTTGCTATTGCACCGTAGATCAGGAGCTTTAAAGGGAGGCCCCCTTTATAATTATTCTACAAAAAAAGCTGGTCCTGAAATTGTAGTTGCCTGGCACTTGGTTGTTATCAAGTGTCCAAGTGAGTTAACTAGACATGAAACACTTTTCTGATCTCCAGAATTGAGGGATGAGCATCTTCCCATCGTCATCTGGTCATTATGGATTTAAGCTGCTGCCCTAGTTGTCGCTCCTGGAAATAAATGGAGGGAGGGGAAATGTAGATAAAATAAGGAGGAGGATCTCAGCAACGGGGAAGAGTTGTCGCCGAGCACAAGCAGAGTGCAAGGATTCATGCTGCAATACTGCCTACAGCCACCTCCCTACTAATTGTTAAACAAACAGTTAACGCAGCGGCAACAGACATCTCCCTGCTGGAAACCAGCTGGAAGAGAAGCCAGTTTTTCAGCTACACTTAGGTCAAACAGGAAGCAGGCAGTTAAAGGGCTTGCAAAAGTAGAAGGCATCCAATTTTAAAAAGGAACTATCTGCGTGTGGTCAGTATCCAGCTGAAAAAAAAAAAACAAAAGAAAAGAGAGAGAGAGAGAGAGAGAACGAGAACTACAACTGGAAGGCTGAAATAAAAAAAGCATTAATAAATTACGACCACCGAAAGGTAGTAGCTCAAAAACAAGAGGGAAAAGAAGTCTGACGCACAACCTGTCAAAGCAAGAACTGCAAAATCCACAGGCATCCTGCTGGTGGAAACAGACTTGGGTGGAAACGAGACCAGCAGCGTGGGATGCCGCGGTGCAAGAGGCAATCCCAAAAACAACACTCGGTGCAGTCCGGACACAAACACCCCGCCCAGCACCAGCACCGCCGCCGCTGCCCGCCCGCATCCCGCCAGCAGCACCGAGCAACCCCTGCATCCACCCGCACGGCGTCTTTATTTTAGTATTACTTTTTATGTTTAAAGGAGGCGTCCAGCAGCTTCCACAGGCGCCTCTTTATACCCTCCTCCCCGCCCCGCCCCCGGCCCCGCCCCCAAGGGCTGAGCGCGCCCCGGCAGCCCTTATGTTTAAAGCGTGATGTCTGGACCCCCTTTGGGCCCTGTTACACTTAAAGCGCATTGTTTGGTCCCACCTTGGGTCCCGTTACACTTAAAGCGCATTATGTGGACCCTCCCCTCGGGGCCCGTTACACTTAAAGCGTGTTGTGTGGGCCCCATTACACTTAAAGTGCGTTGGGTGGCCCTCCCCTTGGGCCCCGTTACCCTTAAAGTACATTGGGTGGAGCCCCTTTGGGGCCCGTTACTCTTAAAGTGAGTTGTGTGGAGCCCCCTCGGGGCCCGTTACACTTAAAGCGTGTTGTGCGACGCCCCCTTGGGGCCCCGGCAGCCGTTAGGTGTAGCGCACGCTGTACGAGCCCGTTCGTTGCCAGGTGTCAGTGGCAGGCCCCGGGGCCTGTGGGGGCTGCCACCTCCCAGGGCCTTGGCACAGGTTTCAGCCACAGCCTCTGGGGCTCGGCTGGGAGTTTTGGGGCAGCCACGTCCCGCTGGGGCTCGAGGCCCGCAGGCCCTGGTGTCGTGGCTCCCCTCAAGACGAAAGTTGGGAAGTGGTGGCTGCTGCCCTGGGGGCCCTCGAAGAGCCCCGTGGAGCACATCGGGTGACCCCGTGCACTACATTCGGTGCGCAGGGCCTGATCCAGCATGCAGGGGACTGATTCTGGGGTGCAGCGCCCAATCCCCATGTGTGGGGGCAGCGTGGGGCCCTGATCTGGGTGTGTGGGGCAGGGCAGAGGCATCTCGGGGCCTGGGCGTGGTGCCCAGCGCCCAATGCAGCCGGGCACTACTCCAGAGGGACCAAGAGGTGAAGCCCTGCTGAGCTAAATAAAACCTGCCCTAAGCACCAGAGCTCTTGAAGATGCACGTGCTGTGGGGGCTGGGACTGACACACAGTTGTTTGTTGGTCCTTCCTTGCACTGCACCAGTCTCCTGACTGTTTATCTCAATGGAGCAGGGCAATGTTAGCTTAACACAGGTTAAGTAATACGATCTGGAGATACTGCTGGCTGGAAGAGTCCTTAATTGCTGTGCTATAATGGCACTGAGCATGTGTTTTATTGCCGTTTGAGATGCAGTTAACGTGCGCTTCATGTAACATGTACTGCTGTTTTACTGCTACATGTAATATGGGACAAGGGCCTAACATGGTGTCTTGTGTGTAGGTTGCTGATTGTCAGCCCCAGTCCTGGCACTGCACAAGAGCTGGTTCAAGACTGTGTTGTGCTGGGCTGGGATCAATGAGCTGGGCTCCTATTAACCCCCTGGAGTGGTGGGATGATAGATGAACGCATTATTTAACTGGATCTAGAGACACTCCATTATTTAATTGGATCTAGAGATACTCCTCCAGCAAAAAATCTTAACTTTGCTACCATATGATCGTACTTAACACTACTGTTTGAATGCACTGCTGCTTCATCGGCGACCTAAAAGATGGAATGGAGTGCACCCTCAGCAAGTTTGCAGGTGACCCCAAGCTGCGGGGAGTAGTAGATACGCTGAAAGGTAGGGCTAGGATTCAGAGTGACCTAGACAAATTGGAGGATTGGGCCAAAAGAAATCTCATGAGGTTCAACAGGGACAAGTGCAAAATCCTGCACTTAAGATGGAGCAACCTCATGCACTGGGACAGGCTGGGGTCTGACTGGGTAGGCAGCAGCTCTGTGGAAAAGGACCTGGGGGTACAGTGGACAGTAAGCTGAGTATGAGCCAGCAGTGTGCCCTTGTTATCAAGAAGGCTAACAGCATACTGGACTGCACTGGTAGGTGTGTTGCCAGTAAGTCAAGGGAAGCAATTATTCCCCTCTATTCAGCACTGGTGAAGCCACCTCTGGAGTAATGTAAAACAATACTTTAACATACAACACCTTGCCTTGCCTTCTGCCTGACTTCAGACTAATGTAACTAGCTGCCTTTCGCTACTGGAGCTGGGTGGCTTGTGACACTAATCAAGGGCTTCTCACAAAGTCAGTAGCTACTACCAGGAACAGAGGACATCAAAATCAGGAAAACCCCTCACTCCCCAGTGAAAGAATGATGTAGCTGAAACTTGAAGCCTGGAGCCACGGTTCCTATTCCTCCACACTTTACCTGCCAGCAGGACTCCGCTTTGTGCAGTTTCCTACTCAACATAAAAGTGAATACAGAGGCAATTTGCAAAAGGACCCAGGGATCAGTAGTTTTCAGAAGTCCTAAGAAAAGCAGTGCAATAGTAAAATCTCATTGTAGAAAATAAAAAGAGTGATTGCATGTGGATAACTTAAAGTCAAGCCAGACTAATAGAAAGACTATTTGGGAATTTCCAAACAAATCGTGTGTATATGACACATCACGTTCTGCACATGCTCCCATTTAAATCACTGGTAAAATGCTAAACAATTTCAAAGGAACAGCATTTGATTGCAACACATTTCTGAGTCCAGGGATGTGTGTGCTGCAAGTGGTGAGTCAGGTGTTCACAGAAACTGCTTCTGCCATAGTCATCTCCGTTGCTTATACACAATTAAAAGGCTAGGGCTTTGTATCCAGATTGCTACCTTATACCCCGTGTTATACCACATTATAGTTGTCCAATGTATAGAAATCCACCATGGAGTAGGTTTAATTTGTGAAAGGTCTGAACTACTTTTGTATAAAGCCCTTTTCTCTAATGTGTTGTGAGACACCTGCACTACCTGCCTCTATTCTCATACTCCTGATTTTAAAATGTTTGCTCTGTGTTCTGCACCAGCAAAACCCGTCTTACTAACAGAAGAGAGTGTCCTCGTGCGAGGTATCTGACTGACAATAAAGTTCTAAACTGAGCGCTGAAATAAACTCCCTTAAACTCACTCAGTTTTTATAACTGAATAATAACTCTAATAATGCTATCTTGTATGAGAGTACAAGTTACTGCTGCTCAAACCCACCGTTGTTGTTCAGTGTTTGAATCCTTGTCTGTCACGTGGCAGACCTGGCTTTGATTGCAGAACACACATATGATGACAGCCATCAAGGCACCGAATGTCTGAACTGGGTCTGGCTTTTGCATACTGTCTATGGTCTAAAGTGGAGATGGAAGGTCTGGGCAGCCTCCACTCCTCCATACTCCTGCCTAGTCATACGTGTTAAAGGTCCTGGTGACCTCTCACACATGTACCATGATACAGAAGGATCGATGGTTGCCTTCTGCTGCTAGACAGTAAAAGTGTTCAAATGCATGTTAGTATCTCTGTTGCTAACAAGTATCCCATATCTGAAAGTGGGTGGGAAATATTTTTTCTGGGGACAAACAACCCACTAGGTGTCTTAGCCTCACTTGAATTATTATATTTAGGAAACAGCATAACTAAAACCATGAAATCCAGCTGGATGCAGGTATGCAATAAGTTGCGCACACAGTTTTTGTGAGGGTTGAAAATACTCCTAAAAATATTATTTGATACTATCTCCATATTTTCCCAAGCAGGAAGCAGTTGTGACCAGCTGAAACCTGAGATCCTACTCCTACCTTTGTTTCAAGGTAATTTCCATCATCACAGATCCTCACAGGCGGTGAGAGGCTCCATACCAGCTATGTACTGACTGCCCAGAGTTTTCCGTCTATTGACTCCTCTGTGAAATCCTATGAAATATGAACTTTCATTTCTACCCAGAAGAAATTTGACAATCCTTTCTCCAATGCCTGATGAAGGATGTTTGTGCCCAAAAGTTTGCAATTAAAGAATTTTTTTTGCAAAAATCTTGTTGGTCTAATAAAAGATATCAACTCTACTACCAGTCCTGATTGCCTTTATTTGATACAAAGGTTATAACTGCATTATGTTACATGCCCCACCCCCACAACCCTTCCCCCACCCTTTCCCGTGCTCTTTCCAAGGTCCAAAATCAGCAGCAAAGTGACAGCTTGGTAAGTGTTTTACATGGCCTTTTGAATCAGACATTGACTTCTACCATCTCTATATTTCTTTTAAACTCAGGTCTGGAAACTAACATCAAAATCCTTTCACTTCTTAACCTGAACCTATTTTGAACCCAGACCGTTAAACTGGCCATTGTCATTCCAGAAGACTGATGTCACTCAACTTTAAAGTTTTGGAACAAGAAGAAAGACACTGGAAAGAGAAGGTGGAGTGGCCCAGTTTTCCAAGGGAGTAATCCTTTACACAGATAAGTACAAAATCCCAAATCAGAAAGACTCAGACTTTGAGCAAATTCAGACTAGGATCAGAGGTCCTGGACCCTCTTCAAGCAGACTAAAGAGCTAACTGGAAAGCTTTGCTGGTTTGGAATGAAATGGATGTGGATTGCATTTTCCTTTGATTTTTGCATTTCATTAAAAAGACCCTTACATACTGTTTAAATTCAAGCTGTGCGGATGCGATTAGTCACTGCATGAATAGCTGGGTGTTTCCATGTACTTATTAACAGTGTTGTGGCTGTAATTTTGGATGAGAGTAAGTTAAATATTTATATACAATTGACTAAAGTTTCGCTGGTTCATGTCAAATGAAACCCCCTCTTCGGTAGCACACCAGATCTCACACCCCATCCATGGAGAATTATACTGTAACAGAATTTCCAGTTGTTGTCTATGTACTCACACAGATCAATTGTCCTTCTAGAAATCATCCATTGCAGTTTTGGATCAAGGACACTGACCTCAATTTAAAACACACACACACATGCATGCACGCATGCACACACACACATACCCACACACGCGCACTGCCACAGACTGGTCTGTCAGACTCGCTATAAAACTTATTTTCCGTTTGAAAACCGCTTACAGCAGGTTTGTCTGACTAATTCAGCAGGCACTTATATACAGGGGTGAGGTCATCCTCTGTGTCTTGTAACAATACTCAGATTTCTGAAACTTTTACAAAAAAAATAAAGGAACCTGTGCTGAACATTGCAGTTGCTATCATTCAGGTTACTGTCCCTTTATAGCTCTTTTACTAAGTGAAAAAATAAATAGGTCCATCAGGAATTCTTTTTGTATTTAATAAAGAAGCCTGCTTCACAGCCAGCTGTGCTACTTAAGAGACTGGAATCTCCGAAGGAACTTAATAATGAAATCCTCAGCCCTGAGATATCTAGGCTTTTTGTGCGATACGTGGGGGAGTCAGGAACCTAAGAACAGGACCCTAGAAATCAGCAAGCTGAGAAGGGAGCCACTTAAAAAGAAGAGTGGGGTTTAAGCCCAAGGCCTCAAAGGGATTTCAGCACCCATCCCCCTCTAGATTCTCAGCTTTCTCACAAAGCACACTCCTGGGCACCAGTGTATTGTAGCCAAAAGCTCAGTAGTTAGAGCATTCGCCTGGTAGGTGGAGATCTATTTTGAGACCCCCTTTCATCCAAATTTGAAGCATGGACCTTAACCTAGCTCTCTCACTTTGCAGGAAAGTCCCTTAACTATGAGGCTGATGGGTAGCATGGAGGGTCTTGTTTGTCCTGGCTCTATCCAACTGAAGCAGTTCCACTTGTTCATGTATGAACTAGGTCTGTGAGAAAAGAGCAGGAGCCTGAATCAAAAGTTTCTGCATTAGGGCACTTGTATGGGATGTGGGACAGTCAAGTGTGAATTTCCTTCTTCAATTATTTCCACAAAATGGAACAGCTCCATCAGGAGACATTTGGATTCACCCTGAAACACCATCTGGGAGACCATGATTCAGTTTGTTACTCTAAATCAGTCAAAATGCATATTTAAACCTCAATCTGACACCTCCCAGGCAATGACTGTAGCCACTGCACTGTTAAGACAAACTTTCTGTGGGCCCTCAGAAGTCTTAATCTGCTTTTTTGTGGTTGCCTTGTGAGGCCGAATCCAGAAGGGACATTCAAAAACTTCTATCAGATTCAATTTATGGGTGAGGCAGGCATAAAAGTTCTGGTTTAAGAATGCCGTTGGGGCTCAAACATGATTACTAAGCCGCTTTAGGACTTAGGTGGTTTTGCACATGCCCATGCCCACCAGCAGATAGAGGCCTGTAAAGGTTTAGGTGGAAGCTGAATAAGAGTTTTGAAGATCCCAATAGTCCTACAGTCTTAGCCCTTACCACCTAAAGTGCTCATTAGGCCATAAGCATGTAAAGCTATAACTCTCAGAAATGTAAGCTGTCTCCGTTAAAAGAGAGAGGTTGAGCCATGTTTTACCCTTAAACAAACCAAGGAGTAAAACCCCAGTTTTCAGTTAGCACCTGAAACGCAACCAGCCTGTTTGTGTGAGGTTACCATGATGTTATTTGCTTCAGACTGGGCACATCTACAAGTGCGCATTTACTGCGCAGTAACTGAAATTACTGCACAGCATGGGCGCACCTTTACATGTGCACACCTGTACTGCACAGTAAATATGGTGACTTACGCCGACCTGAGTGTAAATTTGATGCCTGCACGATGCAAATGTACGTGATGAATGATGCAGGAATCAACTTTACAATCAAGTTGGCGTAAGTCATCATATATACTGTGCAGTACAGGTGTGCACGTGTAGGTGCGCGCCTGTGCTGCACATTAATTTTGGTTACTGTGCAGTAAATGCACACGTGTAGACATGCACAATCTGAAGCAAATAGCCCTATTAATTACTGTGCACTAACACACGTATAGACGCCTTACTGAGCAGTATCACTGTGTGTGAGCTGACTTGGGACTAACTTTAGTCCCAAGTCAGTCCACACACAACATTAATGCACTTTAATGCCAGTATGTGTACACACCAGCATATTCTTACTTACTAATTTAAGGTGGTGTAAATGCACATGTAGACACACTCATTTCTGCTTCCAGCTGTGCCTCTTGCAGCTAAGCCTATGCATATGTCCAAAGCCTTTAGACATCGTGAAGGCATGAACTGAACCTGTGATATCATAACTGTGACAGAGTAAGTCCTCCTGGAAACAAGGACCAGGTACAGAAGTTACACTTACTGTGCACTAGGCACACAGAAAATGCTCTACAGCTGTAACTGAACAGACAGTCGGAGCACATAGAAGACAGTAAAAATGGCGGATCCCACTTTCAGATAACTGTGGATGGATGTGGTATCAGACTTCAGCATTGTAGGTTAGAGTGGCGTAATGAACATCGGTACCAGATCCCATCGCGACTCACATTATATTGCATTCTATTGGCAACACATGGGGCTTTGCAGCATACTACTCACCCCCAGCACGAGGTGGCAGCCTGGCCTTGGGCAGAGCTCATGTAGTTGTGCGGGCCGGGTGCGATCCGGGCCCTTTTCCATGCTGCACGCGGGCTGTGGCCAGCAGCCCGGGCACGCTGGATCGGAGAGGGCGGGCGACGAGCTGGAATTAGGCATAGACGCTTAACGGTAGATTTAAAGATTGTTTACTTACACCGAGATGGCAGTGGTGTAGGCTGGAAAACTTGCTTGAGTTGCGGTTACAGACACAGACAACACGGACGGTCACGTGGAGTTTGCTAGGCTCCACGGAACAGAGCTCCGGATGCTCTGGGTGAGCGCGCCACCAAAATCGGACTCGTAGATACGTCTTATAAATTCTTTCCGCTCGAAGACGGGAAGAGGTGGGCGATGGATCAGGTCGCCAAGCTCCTCTGAATCTCACACAGGGTCTCTATTACCCT
>NW_005842014.1:1258910-1295167 GCF_000455745.1 Alligator sinensis
CGGGTGGCGGGAACTCTTTTGCACCGTGCATTTCTCTTGCAACTTGAGCAATGCACCCTGCAAAAGAAGCTGCAAAGAGGCGGGAAACTCGTCCTTGCACCGGGGTTCTCCTCTGCAATAGGAAACTCTCCTGTGCAATGAAGCTGTAACCTGGCGGGGATAATTCTGGTGCCGAAGCACACACAAAATCATGCCTTTGGGGCATGACAGTAGTCTGTCTGAGTGCTGGGCAGGCCCTGCTCCCAAGCTGTCACTGACAACAGTCAGCAAAGCCCCTGTTTTCAACACCCCCAATTCCCCTTGTTCCCTCTGACAAGCTATGAGCCACTGTCTGGTATTAACGCTCAGTGTGTGGATGCCACCTACCCTGTCTGGAGGGTAGCAAAACACTGAAACAGGCTACCCAGGGAGGTGGGGGAATCCCATCCTTGGTGGTTTTTAAGACATGGCTAGACAAAGCCTTGGCTGGGATGATATAATTGGGGATGGTCCTGCTCTGGGCTGGGAATTGGACTAATGACCTCCTGAGGTTCATTCCAACCCTAATTTTCTATGATTCTATGATTTGTAAAGATTGCAGCTTTCGATTAAATGCTGGGCTGTTTGTGGACACCACTTCACACAAGGGGCTATCCAAGATGTTCATCTTGTACAGTGTTGTTTTGAAGTGTCTGTATCTAGTTCTCTGTTCAGCTTGACCCACACTACTCTGTCAAGGTCATGACCAATGCGGGACTCATTTGGTGTTGGTATAAAACATTGTGGGAACAGATTTCAGACTGTATTATTCTGAACAATCATTTCCTTTCCTTTTACCCCACCTCTTATCTAAATTTAGCACACTACACAAGGCCATAGTACCTGGCCTGCTGCAGGGGAGCACAGGGCTGTGGGGGGGAGGCACAGGGCCCCAATGCATGTCAATCCACCCCTGACTCCAGGCACTGGCACATAGGTTTCCCAGCCCGCTGGGCCCAGGCGTCTGGCTTTTCCCAGCTGGAAGGCAAAATGCAGGCATCCTGTGCTGCGGTCAGCACCAGGTCATGAAGAGCTGTGCAGCTTCTGACCCCAGGTGCTGGAAAGGGTCCGGACAGAGGACTCACCAGAAATCCCTCAGTGTCTCCCTTGTCTGTAGACTCTGCATTTGTGCACAGGAGGCCCAGTTGTGGAGCCCACAATGCTGGATCCAGGATAGTCAGCTGGACACCTGCAAAGTACGGGAGATGCACGCATAGATGGTACCGATGGCATGAGAACCAAAGGGGACCCTCGATGTGGGGGTTGGAATGGACATGTTGGGCCCCAGAACAGGAGATATGGCATGTGGGAGCTGCTGACCTGTGGTCTGGGGAGCCAGGAAGGCATTCAGCAAGGCCCACTCTGGGGAGCAGCAACGTGGGAGGGGACGCAGACCAAGCTGCCCAAGACCCAAGGCCAGGGCCAGCACTGACCCAGCCCACTGTCCAGGGTCAACTTGTTACCCCCAGCCACCAGTCATCACCAGCATAGGTGCAGGGCCCCAAAGAGATTTGGGGTGGGGGAGCATCCCACCAGATCACTGGGCCAGGCCACTGCGGGCCCGGGTCCCGGTGTGGGGGAGCTGCACGGTCTCTGTGAAGAAAGGCAACCCCTGGGCTCTGGTCCAAGTTCTGGAGTGGGCAATGTTCCAAGTTTTTCTTTATTATGCACACAAAAAGTTTGGCTGCTTCACACAGATTTCCTCCTGCCACCCCAAAATTTTGTGTTTGGTAAATTGAGCCCCCCGTGGCTGCCCACTCCACTCCCTTCCCAATATCATAACCACCCGGTACAGCCAAGGTCTTTGCCCACTCTCTTAATGTCAACTGAGAAGAAGGTTTTAAGTTCTGGAATGGGCAATGGCGCATGGCTTTTGTTTAATAAACACACCTTAATATTTTGGCAGCTTCAATATTTGATTAAAACAAGGCATGTCTCTTCCTCCCACCACATTCCTCCACACCCCAGTGTGTTCCCCTGGGGAGGGTTTGGAGGGAGAAGGGAATCAGGGAGGTGCCTGGCCAGCCTGGGTAGTGGGCAGTGGTGTCCGGGATGCACCACTGGAAAGCAAGTCATGCCCCTGTGCAGAAATTAGAGAAACAGAAACTCCAAGTTTATGTTTATGGAGTTTTATCTTAATTTTCCCCATCTGGGAATCCTTCCTATCTTGCTAAGTTAGAATGAGTTGTGTAGGGATCACAGAGGATTCACTTGAAGCAAAGGAGATCCATGTGGAGGAACCTATGCTTCCACTCTAGCATCTACTCCCCAGCTACTCTATCTTCCTCTTGATAACACAGCTCCTGTAGGTCATGGCTCCTGCTCTCAAGGGGAAAAAATATACAAAGCACTTCTGAAGCTGTGGTAATTTGTGAAGCCATGTCTTCCAGATTGGGATGGACAGAAGATTCAGCAGAGCCCAGCTAGTGGCCACAGCACAGCCCTCCATCCTACCTACAGTGCTGAACACAACGGGACACGACAAGTTGAAAAAAGGGTAGCTGATCATGGATAGATACCTTCCTCACAGATGCCCAGCTGGGATTTATGGGTACCAGGTTCTCTCACAGAGGGGGAGGATTGGCTGTAGATTTGTAGCTAATTAATGTCTAGTTCTTCTCCTTAGTCTCAATTCAAAGTAAAGCTTATATGTGTGTTTTTACAATGTAAATGTCATTTTACCAAATTTCATAACAGAGAATAAAATATAGATGTCTCTCAGCCTGTTATCAGTGCTAAGATGAACACCCTGAGCAAAATTCACCATAGCAGCGTTACACCAGGGATATTATATGTTATTCAGCCGCACAGACAATATAGTATGAATCAAAAAGGTTCTGTCTTCAACCTTTCTGTATACACTGGAGCAATTCTCAATCACCTTCTTCATCATGGATGGGTTGATCCATGAAGTACGTCCCAGAATGCTGCGTTCCAATTTGATCTGATACACTAGGTCATATGAGTAGTCTGTCAAGGGTAGGTATTTGGGTGCAGGCAGTGCTGTAAGCATCATGGTGCATGGATCACTTTTTGCTACCTATCATTATACCAGGCAGAAGAGATGAATAAACCTCATGGAGTTGGACAGTTCTGTGATTCTCTCTCACCTTTTGACTCCACACAATCATCTCTTCCTGCAGCTGAAACCCACAGTTCCCTTCCCTTACCAGTTCTATTTTAAAATATGTTTCTTTAGCTAAAAGGAAGCTGCTGTTTCCAGATGCAAATGGAAGAAACCCTCCCATCCAAAGCCTAACTGGAACAAGCTCTGTGTGAATGATGCTAACAGGCAGCGGTGTATGGGTACACCCATCCATCCATCCATCAGGATGCCTCCCTCTCCCTGCTCTTCAGCGACAGTCTCTCCTACATAGAATCTCAGTAAGTTTGAGTTGAACTTTTGAACTGAAGGCTGTTAAAATCAGGCAAAACAAGCCTGCCTACCCACAATATAAGGGAGTACTTAAGCAGGTAGGAATTAGCTTTCAGTCTTCGCTTTGATCTGACAAGGAAGATTAGTAAAAGCGTACAATTGTTGCCCAGCATCAGCAGGAGGATAATAATGTGTATTCATTACTTGGAAATGCATTTGGAAGTACATGCCCCTCCAGGCTCTAAGGCTGAGCTCACATTTACATACCAATAGCACTGTGGAATGATTATTGAAAAGAAAGAAAAAATCTGGATCACATAGGCATCCCATGTAACATTTTCAACCTGTCAGACAACACGGACTGTTTTGGTTTTTTTTTTAAAGTCTTCTACTATAAATGTTGAGCTCGCAGCTTTGAACCCACACTCCTGCAAGCACAAAATTTCCCTAGCATTCTCAGCATGGACCACATGAACAAGAGCTGCAACCATGTGCCCTTAATTAAGCATGCAGTCCTGGTGTTGAGCTTCTGGATTCAAAATAGAAAAACCCAGTAAACAAATATTTTGGACTGGACAGGAGCATCCATTTGGTTCTAAAGAAGTGGTGCGCAACCTCCAGCCCATGGACTGGATCTGGCACATGGGCTGTGTCATCTGGCCTGTGGGGCTCCCTGCAGGTCCACCAATTTGGCAGGACAGCATTAACTTCTGTGGTTTCCAGAGCCTCAGCAATTAAGGCTGCCACTGCTCCCCTACTGCCAAATTGCTGGACCTGCAGGGAACCCAATGGGTTGGAGGATACAGCCCTGCACAGGGTGCACTTGGGTGTTTTAGAGCCTAGGGTTATTTCCTCTGATACTTGATGCTAATTCTAAGGTGACAGAAAATCAAGGTGAAGGATTTCTAATATTTCATTTCATAAAATAAGAGTGCCAACATGTGGGGTCAGGCTGCATGAGGATCTGGCACACAGGGCAAGGCTAGCGCATGGGGTTAGTCTGTGGCTGATCCAGCATGTGGGGCTGGGCCATGGCCAGATCCAATGTGCAGGGCCAAGCCAGGGTGCAGGATCTGGGGGCCAGGGCAGGGCTGGGGTGCTGGATCATACCCTGAGCACAAACCTAACAGTGGATCTAGCCTGGGGACCAACCCTGCCTGTAGGATCCCACCTGCAGACTGGCCCAGTGCCATTCATCTGACCTGCAGGGCCAGAAGGGTTGGCATCATAGTTCTAATACATACAATACCAGAGAGAGGCATTTGGGTTTTAAAAACAGTAACATTGGAACAGAGATGACAAGACACAAAACATCATGCTATTTTTCTAACCAAGAAGTCGGACTTCCAGCAATATTCCGAGAGCCCGAGCCAGGACGAGTGAGTCACAGCTCGTTCCACAAGTGCTTTGGGTTCCATGGCTGCAGAGCCTTGCTCATAGATCAAAGAGAACATCTTAGTCAAAGCAGAAGTGCCCTTTTTCCAGCTGAACAACAAATGGGACATTTTGGACCCACATCCTCTACCTACCCCTGGCACCATATACAGAAATAATGTCAATGACACTCAGCCCTGACTAGTTCTGGAACCGTATGAGCAGTCAGTATTAACCAAAGAGGCACAACAGCATGAATCCATCCAGGTGGACTATAATAAGCACACTCCTGTTGAAGAGCTGTGTTATTCATGATAGCAGGAAAGACATACCTAATGTAGGGGACAAGCTCTAGAGTCACTTGTAGCTTGAGAGCCATGCTCTGAGTATTGCCACAGTGTTTAGGAATAATGAGTGATCAAATATCCTAGCAAAGGAAAGTATGTCTTTGTGGCTGAATATCAACTAACCATGAAAGAATTTTAAAGGGGCCTTAGTTACTGGCTCCATGGGAAAACAGAGATGTGACTCACAGAAAACAACACAGAAGTATATATTGCTGCATTTTAGATCTACATATACACACTTGGGTGTTTTAGAGCCTAGGGTTATTTCCTCTGATACTTGATGCTAATTCTAAGGTGACAGAAAATCAAGGTGAAGGATTTCTAATATTTAATTTCATAGAATAAGCAACCAAAAATCATATTATAGTTTCTAAGGCTAGGTACATACATTCAAAAAGCCTGAGGTGAAGTCAATCTAAGTTATGGAGTTTTCTGTAAGCGGTGTAGCTTGGATCAGTAGTGAACAAAATACACATTTGCCCTTTGGTTGGGGGGCCAAATCTTGGACCAGGTTCTCAGGGGTGTAGGTTGTAGCTGTGGTGGTCTCAGGACATAGACAGACAAGGTTCTTTGGGTAAATCTAATACCTTTTATTAGACCAACTCAAATAGTTGGAAAAATTCTTCTTTGCAAGCTTTCGGGTACAAATACCCTTCGTCAGGCCAGGCTCTGCCGTTTTTAAACCAGTCGGTGTGTGTCAAACTTCTGTTTTGTTATGCGTATAGACCAGTTTCTGATCACTTACACTGCTAAAAGTGAATGTCTGTACCTGGCTTAAGAATTCTGGGTATAAAATAATCTGTAGATGTTTCTTAAAAATCAGTAAAGCACCTGCTAATTCATAAAGACTTAGCCCTATAAGGGTATGGACAAATTCACACTTGGAGCAGCTTTAAAAGGGGAAAGTGAGGTGCTGTTCCAGTAGCAAAACCTCTCTAACTTTAACTATGCTTCATCCAGAGTCAAAGTCAAAACCATTTACCCATGAACAACTTGTGCCTCCTGAGGCTGGGGGTGCACAGTGACTACCCACAGGTATCACAGCATTGGTGGTGGGGGCATGGCAGCGGGGAGCGGGGACTTCCCACAGGCGACCATGGTGATATTGGCAGTGAGGGTGGACCAAGTGGTGGTGTCATTGTCGGTGGGGGAGTGGGGTGGCAAGTGGCAACCTCCTGCAGACGCCAGCAGCAGTGTCGACCAATCTCAGGGGGGGCATGTGTCCTGCTGTATCCCCCCTATGCATTACCTATGCATTTATCTCACCTGTATTGCTACAGGCCTACATGTAACAGAGCATAATAGCTGCTGTGCACTCCAGAGCAGCAGCTTCCTCTCCCCTTGTGAAGTTGTTCCAAGAGTAAGTTTGTCCATACAGTAGAAATTATAATAAGAATTGTACTGATAACTATTTTTGGGTCAATATTAAAGTCACTCTACTCTGCAAAACTCTAATGTATGGGAGACAACACTATAAAACACCTCAATTGTCCATATTTTACACTTCAGAAACATTTTACAAGGCTGAAACCTGAGCCTTATCTAATAATGCTCATTTCCATTTATTTAGCACTCCTAATTATACAATCTAAGCATCTAAAACACAGGGTCTGATTCAAATTAGTTGCAGAAGCCAGAGACTCTTCATAAGGGGGAACGTTTATTCACCAGAGCGCCCCAAGGGATGACGTAGTCGAATGGTCACAAACTCCTCCATGACTGTTTCAGGCTGGACCCAAGGAAGAACTTCTTTACTGTTTGAACCCCCCAAGGTCTGGAATAGACTGCCGCCGGAGGTGGTTCAAGCACCTACTTTGAATGCCTTCAAGTGACATTTGGATGTTTATCTCGCTGGGATCCTGTGACCCCTGCTGACCTCCTGCCCCTTGGGCAGGGGGCTGGACTTGGTGATTTTCCAAGGTCCCTTCCAGCCTTAGTGTCTTTGAATCTATGAATCTATGAAAAAGGGTGGAAAAGAAACAGGGTCAGGGCATTTATATTTGCATTTGCTTTGGATGAACTTTAAGACAAGAAATTGCTTAATTAATAGTATACTGATTATATATAGTAGCAAAGAGGGAAAGAATGTAAACACTTATAGGCACCGACTTTTATTTTTGCCCGGGGGTGGGGTGGCAGGGCTAAGATGCCCCTCCCTCCCCTGGCGGTATGGCCAGAGCAGAGCTGCGTGGAGCCTAGTGGGGCACGGGCAGATGCCGGCTGCCTGTGGCAGGCTCAGGGCTCCCTGCCCTGCTGCCCTCCCCCTGGGAGACCTGCACCAGCCACGCCACCGTGACAGGCAGGAGATGCCTTGCTATGTTCATGCAGTTGGCATGGGGCTCCCAGGGGAAGGGCAGCAGGGTGGAGATCCCCGAGCCCTCAGCCCACATCCAACCCCACCCCATGCAGAAATCTGGGGTGGGGGGGCACATGGCCCCATATCCCTGTCCCCAAGGGTGCGCACAGCAGCAGAGAGTCATGCCCCTGGACAAGCCACCCATGGCTGTGTCCTGCTCCCTGCCCCAGCCCTGGGCCCCATGCACTGCCCTGGCTGCACAGTGCTCCCAGGCCCATCTCCTACCCTACTCCATCCCTCACCATGGGGGCCTCAATCTGCCCCCACCTCCATAGACTTATCTGCAGGCAGCTGGGGGAGCTCCTCTCCACCACTACTTGGGGCTGTATTCCTGGCCGTGTGTATGTGTGGACACACGCACATGTGGAGCCCTCTACATCCTACTCCCTGAAGCCCCTTACAGGCGGGAACTCTGCCAGCCTGCAAGGGGAAACCCACCGTTTTCTGCAATTTTTTGCTGTGAATGGAAAACATGGATCCCTGCATGACACTGGGAATTAGGGACGAATGATGTCCCATAGGCATGCAGCCCAGAACCAGGACTTGATGTTCCCATTTCAGGACTGTCCCACCCAATTAGGGATGGGGGAGTCACCCTACCCTCTTCCCGAGGGGAGCCAGAGCCCTCGGGCCTCCACATACTTGGCACCTATGTAAGAACTGCAACTTAAGCAAGGATGAAGAGAGAGGTTTTCACTTTGTAATATGTAACAAATGAATAGTCAGTGAACAGAGGAGAGAGACTTCATACCAAGTCCCAATGCAAAAGAAACAGAATAATAAATGACCTCCACTGTGCATCACACAGGAGCTGGCAAAACAAAAACCAGAAAGCTTCCCAACTCTCGGCAGCTGCCATCCACCTATTCCTTGCCAGGACAAGAAACCCTTGACCCCAGAACGGTATTTAAAAAACCCTCATTGTCAGCAGTCCTCCAGATCCGGAAGGGAACTCTGGCAACGCTCCTCTGTGTGGGAGAGCAGTGCCTCGTTTGTGCTGCACCTTCCGAAAAATCTTAGCAAATCTTTTGCTTGTTACAATTATCTTTGGCCAGTTATTGCCGTGCCTCCTACTCACAGAAGTCCATAGGGTTGCACGGCTCTGTTTGGGGATCCATTGACTCATGGAAAAATTCATAGGAAAGGGTCTAAAGTGGAAAGGATGCAATGTCCCTTCAGCCAAGCCCTTTATCATGGGCAGGATGTGGCTAGCAGCTGGCCTATCCCCTTCCTTGCAGAAGGGGAAAGAGCCACAAACAGAGAGCACCATACCTTGTGTGCACCCAGTAGAGACACCTCAGCTGTATCAGGTTTGATATTGTTAATGCTAAGTGGTCATGCAGGCAAAATGGCTCGGGTGTGCAAGTATTCCTGAGATAAACCAAGCTTCAAACATAGCAGGGTCTATAATTTCATATATTTCATAGACTTTGTAGTAGTAATTCTTGCATATGAGCCTGGGAATATCCTTTATGACTGGTAGATATGCGATGCCACAGATTAACTAGCTCTGTTGTCTCGCTTCCAACCTAGCTTCTGCCACACGCAAGACCCTAAACCATACAGGACTTCCACAGACAGGGAATCTAATCATCCATCCCTGGTTTTTATTAGCAGATGTTTAGGATTGTGAATCCAAAAAGATGACAAAGCCAGTAGGGAAATACAAATTGCCTGAGCAAGGGACTAACATTAGAGGGATGGGGGAGCGCAACTAGGCTACAGAAAATACAATGTTAGCCAACTCAGTACCGTTCCCTTTCAAATTCTCACAGCTGGCATGCACAAAAACCTAGGCCCCTTCCATTCACAGAAACAAAGGATATCATATGCCCTCTTATATTTAATTGTGGAAGGTGCAGTTTTAAAAAATGTCATGTCATGAGTATTGCCCAATTCAACACAGCCCTTCAGGCAGGCAGCTAGGTCAACTGACCATGTTAGGAACTGTTTTTCTATCAGTCAGTTGAATGAACACCTCTCTCCCCACCCCTCCCGCTTCCTGCTCAAATGAGCAAGAAATACTGCTGCAGAGCAAATGTTTTGGAAGTGTCATTCCAAGTGGGATTAGACTTGTTTTAACTAGTGTAGTCTGAAATCAAAAGGTTGTAGAGGTATCCGGCAGAAGCTGGTGACATCTGAAAGTGGAGAAGTGAGACTGACTCAGAAATACGACGTCAGAGACATTTTACAATGTCAATTCAAAAGGTGTGGAATCCAAAATGAAGCAGGATGTATGTGCCCCGAGGAAAACTGTCATATATGTACTGAGAAAACAAAGGCGCTGCATCGTTCAGCACCAAATGCTTCAGCGGAAATGGATTGATAGTAATGCAGCTAACCTCTGAGGCTGCCTGACCACCAGCTGCTAGGTACTAGGAAAGAGAAATGTTTCGGTCTAGGGCACAGCAGTCAGGGGTTTGCTTTCTAAATGCTCCACCGTTAGTAAGCTGTGTGGCACTCTCTGTTTATCCATCCAAGAAGAATAAATAATAATTAATGTATACCTACACCTAGGAAGGAAGTAGCCTGCCAGAATCTGTGCCCAGGCTCTTGAGATCATTTGATCTTATTCATTTTCCAGACTATAAGATCATACATAATTCACCCTGCACTTTTCAAACCCTTGTTACAAAACTAACAAGAAGTGGGGATTAAAAAATGGCATAATCCATTTCAAAATGGCATAATAGATTAAAAATAGGTATAGGGCAAGAGCAGAAGGGAAAGGATTTCATTTGCCTACTTGTAAGACACACACACAGAACGTGCTTTTCCCAGTCTTGCTTTGAGATTCTTTTTAATTGGCAACGTATTGACCTACAGAGAAGTGGGGTTGAACCAGGCTCTCAAAAACACCAAGCATTCACCAGGGATATTTTTGAATGGGGCAGAGCGTGGACACCAAGTTCATTCAAATTCAGCTTCTTTTGAAATCCTAACGACACGACCCTCCCAATCACCATAAGCAGAATTGTGACATGGTTGTGAAAGACGGTTCCTACTGGTATATCTAGTCTCCCACCTCATGCACAGACCATTACGTCAGAGAATGAGGAGGCACAAGTTCTGTAGTTTGGCCCCGACAGGGGGATCGGTCAATCTATTACTATCCTCTGAAAGGAAGGAGCAGCTCCGGATGATGGGATTATTAAACTGCTCTGGGAGGGTTTGTGGGCGCTGATGCTTGGATGAGAGGAGAGGAAAGGAGTGTCTCAGTTTACTTAATATTCTGGCAAATACAAGACAGAGACCTTTCTGGCCACAGCAGAAACAATATGAAAGGCTGCTGGTTCTAGTTACCCACTTAGGCAAATTTATTTTCAGTGGCATTCCCATTATGAACCTTTCTGAAAGCATGTCACTTTTTGAGGGGACAAGTGTCCAAAACTTTCTTTTATTACAACCAAGGCAGCAACACGCATCTTGCTGGGGGGGCAGGGGGAAAAGGGGGTGAGAGGCTGTCATAAGACAAACCATTGACAAGGGACATTCAGAAATGTATCTGCAGCAGTTTATAATGCTCCTTTGCTGTTGTGTGTGCATCTGATTTGCCTACACACTTCCACATATCAATACCCCGCTCTGTCTGTAGGGATGGAGAGTCGCCAAATAAGGCAATATTACACAAAAACAATCTTAATGAACAAAGGGCATATTTTTTTCTGGTTATGCTTTGCTTGTGCCCTATCCTCACTGGGACCTAATCTATGTGATAGCGTCTCCTGGATTGCCTTTATATGTCTGTACAGGCCTCTTACTGAGAGTTTATGCGAGTTGGCTGCTTATATTTTCTCCTAATTCAAGGGTAGGAAATCATTTGGGCCGGAGGGCCACTTAGCCAGTTTTGGTGAATTGTTGAGGGCTGCACACACACAAGCATGCATGCACACACACACAATCTCCCCACAGCTTGGTCAGGGCATGCACCGGAGTGGGAGCATGAACCCATCCGGGGCTGCAGCACACCCTGGCCCCCCCAGGCCCAGCACCTGCCGGCCACTTCTGCAGCTGAAGCACACGGCCAAGCTAGGCCAGGCCAAGCCAGTGAATGCAGGGCCCCTTTCCACAGCATTGGCTCCGACTCCAGGTCTTGACTTCCCAGTACTAATTGGGCCACTCAGAAGGCACCTGGCAGTTACCTGCTACTTCAGGTAGATGGCCCAAGCGGCCGCTGGAGAGCAGCTGTGTGGTTGTGCAGAGCAGGCTGGTGAAGTCTAGCAGGGGGAGTCGCACAGGGGCCACTCCCAGCCAGGTCCAACCTCTGCCTGCAGGGTTCGAGCCTGGTCGTGGGCCTCCATGCTGTCCTGCCCTACCATCATGGCTCCTGGCACACCCAGGCACACATGCCCCCTAGCATTGCCTTGGAGTGTCCAGAAATTAGATATAAATCTCCCCCTGCTGAGAGTCACCAGGGAGATAAATGATAGGGCATTCATTAAAAAAAAATTAAATGTTGAATCCAATTGATACTGTAGTCCAATGAGTTTTTAAAATGCAATAGTAACATGCATTTGATGTAACTGGCATGCGGGCACATTTGCGTTGTGTGCATGGGCACGTCGGCGTTCTGGAAACCTCCCAGACTAGATTCAGAGTTGGCAATCCTAATCGCGACCCCATGGCTCCCAGGAGCCCTGATGGCGGGGCAAGATGGGAGGGGGCCGCAGAGGCCCGTGACCAGGTTCCACCCCCTGCAGGCAGAGGCTGGACCAACCGCACCCAGGCGCTGTCTCCGGCCCCCGCGCTGTCTCCGGCCTCTGCTGGAAATGCACGGGATGCTGGGTGGAAGCAGCCCCACCTGCCCAGATCCATGCCGCAGGCCCTGGCTGAGCCACACTCGGGCCCTGGCCTCTGCTTGTACTGCGCTGCATGGTGCTGGGTAGGTGGGGCTGCTTCCACCCAGTGCCCAACTGCAGACCAGATAAAAATCAGTTGGCGGACCGGATCCCACCCACGGGCCGTATTTTGCCCACCCACGTACTAATTGCTTGTTTGCCACTGCACTGGCTTAGGAAACCGATCCATAAACATCCCAGCTCCTGGGTGGTTGAGACAGCACTTCTTTTTATTTCCCATTTAAATGCTCGCATATGTTCTTTCTTCTGCAAATTTGCACAAAGCCCTGGATTGTGCACTGCATTGGGTGCTCAAATGAGCGAGCTTGGCTAAAATTGCCATTTGCAAAGGGTTTTTTTCTCCCCTTTTTCTTTTAAGACAAACAAGCCTTTTGTATCCGACTGGAGAGAATGATTCTAGAAGGGAAATCACAAGGTGGAAAAACACACTGCAACTCAGAGTCCATTTCCAAGCCAAACATGAATACAAACAAGCTCCTATAGCAGTGTCCCAGTTAACCTGCCTTTTGTAGTTCTTCTAAGGGACTCCTCAAAATGGAGATAGGTTTTGATGACATTTTCTCTGTAGATCTGGGGAATACTTCCTATTGTAAAAGATGTTTATGAATTTATTTTTTCTTTGCACAAGTTTAATCACACTCCAGTGTTTGCTGTAGACTACTGACTCTTGATGTCAACAGGATTGGCCAGATGGTGATTCAGAACAGAATTTGGACTATTGATTTTCTTTCTAAAGATCCTCATACCAAGGTCTCATATATATAGCTTGACCTTTATGTCCAAACACATTTGAATTTATCATTAAAAATACTATTTGCAAAGGGTTTTTCCCCTTTTTTCTTTTGAGACAAACAAGCCTTATCAGAGAGGTGTGGCAAGACTGGGCCACATTTGTCCCCACTTACAATGCTGAAGACATTTTGGCTAGGTACAGACATTCAAAAGGCCTGAGGTGGAATCAATCCAAGTTATATGGTATTCTGTAAGTGGTGTAGTTTAGATTGATAGTGAACAGAAAACACATTTGCCCTTGGGGGTGGGGGGCACAAATCTTAGGGTGCAGACAGAAGTGACAATTTTTGCCCAATCTGGCCACAGAAAGCAGTTTATAGCTGTGACCAAACAGAAGGGCACTGCTGCAGACAGCTTAAAAAATGGCCAATGGGGTGAAAATCTGACCCTTCATTGCATGAGGTATCAGATAAAGACATTTCAAAATGTAGCATCTTTTGTAACTTGTGCCTGGAGTTCCCAGCCTGCTGCTGTTTTAAGAAGGGGAGGGGGAAAGGGGAGTGGAGGGAGTTCAGTCTGGGGGTGGGGCGGATGTATGGAGCCCCCAAGGTCGGGGGGAGGAGGGGGCTCCAATTTACCCACCCCACCTTTAGCACAGGCTGGGGAGCCCCAAGAATGAGCTCCCTCTGCTGCCTCTCCCCCCTCCCATTCTGAAAACAGGGAGCACTGGCAGAGCCCTGGCCAATGCCATTGCTGTGGGAACCTGGCTGCAGGCTCCCAGTGGCAACTGGATTTCCCTCCCCCCTGGAACCAACAGTGAACTTCTGTTTGGTCTGGGGTAACGCCGTAACTCAGAACACTTTGCAGCAATCCTTCCAAGTTACAGCTGGGACGTGCGCTTCTGTCTGCACCCTATGAGCAGCTCCTAATATTTTTAAACCAGCCTACAGGTGAGTCAGAGAGTCATAGAAAGGATTCATAGATTCACATGACTCATGTAAGTCATAGATTCACAGCATCCATGACTCACATGTAGGCAGGTTTAAAATTGGTGGGAGCTGGTCACATGGTGCAGGCAGAAGTGCTGAACTTCTGTTCTGTTACAGGTATAAACTTGTTTTGTGTGCTGAACTTCTGTCCCGTTATGGGTATAGACTGGTTTTGTGTGCCAGACTTCTGTTCTGCTACAGGTACAGACTGATCTCGGATCACTTGTACTGGAAAAAGTACAATGTCTGTATCTGGTCATGAAGAGGCAGAATACATGTAGCTATCCTTTCAGGCAGGTACATATTTAAAGTTGGTATTGAACTTTTCTGGATGAATCTCTGTGCCTAATACAAAAAAAAAAAGGTGTTGTGGTTAAAGCAATAGGGCCAGGAACTTCCCAAGAATGCTTTAACTTGGGGAAAATGACCCAACCATTCAATCTTTCCTAATTCTATGAACGGCAAACTTTTGGGAATGCAAGTCTCCAAAATCCAATGACAAAAATATTCTCATGAAATCAAGTCATGGCTATTGTACAGATCTACTTACAATGCTCCTGGGAATTAAAAAAAAGTTATTTTTCACCTATTTCATAGATGGGCAAGAAAAAAAAATGTCAAGTGACTTACTCAAGACTACTTGGAGCAAGTTCACTGCACAACATATCGCAGCATTCGGGGACTCCTGGTACTTCAGTGCAGTGTATATTCAGGAACAAATCAGTGACAGAAACACTGATGGGATCACAGTCCATTGCTCTCAACAGCAGACATACTGCATTACTTGAAATCCAGAGTCATACCAGCGCTGGAGTTGACTCAGGTTTGGGATACAGCCGGACAATTCTTTTCACACCAAAGTGAAGCCAGTCTAATACAGAACAAAATCTTGTCCACTGTCGTTAAATGAAACATATTCCAAACAGCATACAGTTTAGTACCCCAACTGTATTGTTCTGTAGGTCAGTTATTTATTTCTTAAAATCAATATGATCTAGACACGATTGAGCAACAGGGCCTGTCTTGCGCTAGCTTTATGACACCAGTTTATGAAACCGGTTGAAATCTCGCTAGACAAGCCTGAGAGAAAGTAAACAACGGCATGAATCATTAGCCAGCTTGACCCCGAGTTTCAAGTACAACAATGCCTTTTATATGGAAAGCTGGTAATCAACCAATGAAAATTCAAGTGTGTGACTGCAATTAATGTTGCTGTTTACTGCCGATGCTTTGCTCCTCACATACTTTTTCAGAGGCTGACTATAAAAATGTTGTTATGGTTCGGGCTCGTTAAGCGGTGCTATCAGATGACATGCATAGGTCAGCATTCAGGGTTTTGACAGTAGCATAACACCATACACCTCCATTTTGTGTCATGTCCTCTAAATAAACTACAGGCCAGGCTCTTTTCTCACTGATACTGTTTTTGCACCAGAGTGGGGTACTCCAACTACTTCAGTGGACTTGTGATTTATAACGCTGTGAGAGGAGAATGAAGCCTTCTCTGTCTAGAGAGAAACACCGTATGCAGTTGCACAGTATAAAAACAACAGCTGCTGGATGGAGAAATGAAGAGGTCCAGATAGAGAAGGGGAAAAAAGGATGGTTTATGGAAAGCTGAAAATAGAGCCACAGCGAGGTGGAGAGTATTGGGAAGGCTGCACCGGATGATGGAACTGCACAGGAGGGGAGTGGGAAAACTGCATGGAGAGGTAATGTAGACAGGTGCAAGCTGAGGACAGGAAACCAGGAGGAGAACAGGCAAACCAGATCAGTGAAGCAAGCTGGAGCAAATGCTGGAGGGTTTTTGTAAAGGACAACACCTGTGGACTTTGCATCCTGGAGGTGTCCGGTGAAGGGTGGGAATCATTTCCCTGTGGACACATGAGAAAATAGTCAGAAGCATTTTTGCATGGGTTGAATTCTGGAAAACTGAGACCCCCAAGGAATACAGGAGTGTGTTTCTTGTACTGGCAGAGAGGCAAATAACATGACCTCACAGGCTTTCTTCTCCCTGTGATGTACACAGTCCAGAGTTAAGGAAAGTGAGTGGACATGGAGACCTGGGTGACAGTTTTAGAAGAGCTGGATGTGAAATGGTGTCATTCCCAGGCACATCTGAAGCAAAGCTACAGGTTTGCTATGTAAAGTCATAATCTCTTTAGAGCAGGACTGGCTTTTTGTTCTGCATTTGTACAGTGCCTAGGACAGCGTGTTCCACCACCAGTCGTTGGTGTTACAATAATGCTAAAAAATAATAAGTCATAACCAGCATCATAAAAAAGATATGTATTGTGTGCCATCAATGTAAACCCTATAGCTAAGGTTAAGCATATAGAAAATATTGACTAAGAGGCAGAAGTTAGAAAGAAAGAGGAAAATATCTGGGAGCCCTCTAGGATCTTGGCACAGGTGAGCAACAACAGAACTAGTGACAGCCGGTCAACAGCAACTCTAAGAAGGCCGCATGGTTAGTTGATTGCAGAGCATCAACCTCAAAGACAGCACTGAAGTGATGTACTGTGATGTGGGGCTGTAAAACAGCAGAAAAAAAAGTCTTTAATAACATGGATTAGTATATTCTCCGGGCATGCCCAAATCACCCCAAACGTAGGGTGAGCATATTCATAGATTCATAGATGTTAGGGTCGGAAGGGACCTCAATACATAATCGAGTCCGACCCCCTGCATAGGCAGGAAAGTGTGCTGGGTTCAGATGACCCCAGCTAGATGCCTATCTAACCTCCTCTTGAAGATCCCCAGGGTAGGGGAGAGCACCACCTCCCTTGGGAGCCCGTTCCAGACCTTGGCCACTCGAACTGTGAAGAAGTTCTTCCTAATGTCCAGTCTAAATCTGCTCTCTGCTAGCTTGTGGCCATTATTTCTTGTGACCCCCAAGTGTGCCTTGGTGAGTAAAACCTCACCAATTCCCTTCTGTGCCCCCATGATGAACTTATAGGCAGCCACAAGGTCGCCTCTCAGCCTTCTCTTGCGGAGGCTGAAGAGGTCCAGGTTCTCTAGTCTCTCCTCATAGGGCTTGGCCTGCAAGCCCTTAACCATACGAGTGGCCCTTCTCTGGACCCTCTCCAGGTTATCCACATCCCTCTTGAAGTGCGGTGCCCAAAATTGCACGCAGTACTCCAACTGCGGTCTGACCAGTGCCCGATAGAGGGGAAGTATCACCTCCTTGGATCTGTTCGTCATGCATCTGCTGATGCACGATAAAGTGCCATTAGCTTTACATTTTTCCTCCCTAGGTGCAGCACTTTGCATTTCTCCTTGTTAAATTGCATTCTGTTGTTTTCTGCCCATTTGTCCAACCTGTCCAGGTCTGCTTGTAGCTGTTCCCTGCCCTCTGGTGTGTCCACTTCTCCCCACAGTTTTGTGTCATCCGCAAATTTGGACAGAGTACACTTCACTCCCTCGTCCAATATTTTTATGGAAACCCGGGACGGCCCCCTCACCCCCAAAGTCGGTGGCACTGCTGCAGGCGGCAGTGCTCTACCATGGTGCTTGCCCACCCACTTGCCTGGTACATCATGCCACTCCATCTCCCCTGGACTATATCTCACACTCCTGTGATCCTGGGATTTCTGTTTTAATTTTCACCATGTGCCTGGGACCAGCCTATGAAATCTGGGATTGTCCCAGCCAAACCAAGGCATATGGTCACGCTACCCAGAGGGAAAATAGTCAGGGGATACAATTCCAGGAATGTAGAAAAGAGACACAAGTCTCTTAAGTGCTTTGCTGAGACAGAGGAAGTGGAGAGAAGTAGGAGAATAAGATAAGGGAAGTAGATCATACAAGTCATCCTTAGAGGACAGAGTTAAATGTTTAAATGAAGCTAACTTCTTGCTGAAAAAGAGCTGCACTTCCTGAAAAAGAAGTCAGTAATTCATATGGTGCAGCCCACTTGCTAGTGGAACTTGCTGCAAAAACAAAAACCAAAATAAATATTATCTTCAGTCATGCATTGAGACCTGCTGCTCCTTCATTGCCTGCAAACTAGGTCAATGCCAAAATAGAAAACATTAACTCATGCCCTGAGCTGATGAAAAGATGCCAGTGAGATGTCTTTCCATGTAATGTGCTTAACCTTCCCAATGTGAACTTCAGCACTCAGTTGTTTCCAAATGCTTAATAATGAAGGGAAATATTGTAGTTGTGAGAGCAGCTGACTGAGAGTTAGGAGATCTGGGTCCTTTTCCCAGATCAACCAGTGCCTTGTTCTGGGAGGCTGGACAAGTAACTTGACCTTTCTGTGATGTTTTCCTATCTGTTAACAGTAGATCATACTTCACAGAGCAGCAAGAATAACTGATCAGATACATTTCATCTCTCTTTCTGTCTGTGCACAAGTTGTCTACAAGCAGCCTGAATTGTATCACATTTATTTGCTATTTAAAATTATTCACCAAATAGTTTCTAAGTATAATTCTCTATCCCTAGCTTGTTTAGAAGTCTACTGCAAGTTAGTATCCAAAATTCAAGTTGGCCTGGTGTGCCCGCTCCACACAATTACTTCTGTTAAGCAGTTCTGTCTCATACAACATACAAAGAAACTCTTCCTTGAGTAAACTTAAAAGAATAAAATAAAATTAGGATCCACTCGACACAGAACACAATACAGTACAACCTCATTTTAACGAGTTCCCACGGGGCTTCAAGAAAAGTTTGTTAAAAGACTGTGTTTTCTATAACAGGGCTAGTCAATTTGCTGCACGGGAATAATGAAAAATGTAGCGAGAAGTGGAAGTTTGTTATAATGAGGTTGCATTGTCCGAACATGTAATTGCTGGGTTGCAGCGTGACATTTATAAATGTCTTCTAGCAGCTTGTCTGCGATCACTCGATTTTGCTGGGCAAGGACGCGACTTGGTACCAAATTCCACAATACAGTTGAGGTTGCAAACCAGGCAGTTTATCTTTAGATCAGGACATTCAAAGTCCAATTCAAGCTACACTGAGCGTATGACTATATGAGAAAGAAAAGTGCAGAATTTCTGTTCGCATTCAGAAAATAATATATTCAAATCCTAATGGTGCACAAAATCCTTTCCCTGTCTGTACGGTTATGCTGAAGTGGAAAGGGAAGGCCAGGGGGGCGGAGGGACGACACCTCTGTTCATGGCCAGACACCAGCTGGGGAATTTTCAAATCTATGCTCAACAGAGTGATAAGTAGAATATCAATTGAATGGGACACTGCTACAGTGTGTACCAAAAGGTCAAAGCCCCAGTCCTTTCTATTGAACCTGAATGCCACAGGATGGCTCTGGACCAACTGCTGAGGAGTTCTGAATCGCTGCCTTCATTAAGTATTAGAAAGACAAGTTTTCTGTTATGTTTTTCACACAGACTCCCTTATTTTATACTGATATTTGAGTTTAAGGCAATGCAGATACGCTGACTTTGGATTAGCAGCAAATGTTAGAATTATAGTGGAGCACACGTGTATTCCAGATCTCCAGAATGATATATCGAAGGTATTCTCTTCATTGTTAAAGGAGAGGTTTGCCACATGATGGGTTTAAAACGGTTCCCTCTATCTTTGCCAAAAAAGAGACCAATAGCCCTACATTTTCACAGGCAAAACCTTTAAAACAGGAAAATTCTGCCCTACTTTAAGCTTGAGGGAAAACAAACATGGTTTTGTGGTACTTGAAGGAGTCAAAATAAGGAGGTTTAACTTGTTAGTGCTTTAACTTTGTTCTCACATTTCCTGTCTCAGTCTAACTCCAAATTGGGTTGGCTAAAGATTGCTGATCCTTTTGTAGATGGAGATATTTAAGTAGTTTGGGACCAGCTTCTGTCATCTTTACTTGCGGTGAGTGAAGCCTTACTCCAAAAGTAGCTCCATTGGCTTCACTGGAACCACTTCTACATTAAAATACTACCTGATAGGAGTATGGATGGCAGAATATGGCCCCTAGTCATTAGAAACCACAATTCTTCATTATCGTTTCCTGGAAAACTTGGACTGAAACCAGAAGCCCATTGTGCTGGGCAGTTTTTATACATATACTACTGCACATACAGACACTACTTACACGATAAACTCTTTAATCAGGAACAGGCTATTTGTTCAGTGCTTGTGCCCAGTAAAGCAGAGTACTGGTCCTTTTATCTGTCTTAAATTCTTATATGGCTCTTTTCACTGCAGCATCCAAGAATCTGTCAACTTTAATATATGTATCTTCACAAAATTCCTGTGAGGCATGAAAGTCCTATTATCCTTATTGTACAAAAGGGAAATGGAGTCAGGCATCATCTATGTTACGAGCCCAAGGTCATGCAGGAAACCTGTAGCAGAGAAAGAAGCTGAACCCAAGACTCCCAGCCCCAGACTAATGCGTTAATCAGTGGACCATCATGGCTAGGGACAGAAATTACAGATAAACCAGTTTAAGACATCAGAAACTGGTTTCAACCTGTAACAGAACATAAGTTCAGTGCACATAAACTAGTTTCAAAATGGCTGGAACTGGTATAAGATAAACCTGGTTCAATGTAGTATCAGACTTAACTGATTTGGGTCAAACTGGTTTATGCAATGTCTGTCCCAGATCCCTTCCTGGTTTGCGTTAAACCAGAGTCCCCCAGCATCCCAGATGCTTTGCATCCCTGGGCTGGGCTGGGCTGAGCTATGCTCTCTGATCCAGAGAACAGGGCTGGCTCCACCGCTCTGCTCCCTAGCCAGTGCTCCAGGGGAGACTGCAAGCACAGCAGGGTCTGCCTGGCTGCCCTCACTGCTCAAGCAGGGATCCCCCCCCTCCCTCCCTCTGATCTCCCACAGCACGGACCCCAGCCCCACAGACCCTAGGCATGTGGTATGCTAGCTAATGCTGAAAGGTGTATGTGTGTATGTGTCTTGAATTTTACTGGGACAGGCAGACAGAACAGTGTCTGCTTGGGACTTTTTGGAGCTAATCAACAGGTCAGCTGGTAATGTCCCTCCATTTCTCCCTTGGAAAAAAAAACTGTTTAAGAAGAACTTGAAATAATGAGAGAGGCTTTTGTTTGGTTGATGGGCTGATAAACGCTGTGTTATCAGCCCCCTACTGGCTACTTCACCTGTCAGGTTTGCAGACCATATGAAGAAGCAGGGAGACGGAGATTGAAAAACTCAGTATCACCAACAGATGCATGCCCTCCACACACCTCCTTTGCCTCAGAGTGCTAGTGGGGGACTGGGGTCTGGCAACACTCCCATCCCTTGAGCAACAAGTGGGGAAAAGCCTGGGATCATAGGTGACACATAGGGGAGGCATGGGAATGGGGGAACGTGCCCCACCTGAGAGTGCTGGTGCCCCCCTGAAAGTGAGCGCTCTGGCTGGTAGTGGGGCACAGAGAGCACTCATGCCTCCCTGAAATTGGCTCTGCTGGCGGGATGTCAGTGGCGGAAGTGCCAGCTGGCATGCTCAGTGACTGGCTGCTGGGGGAACCCTCTCCCCAGTCACTGCATTTGGCTACTGGGGGACCCCTCCAGTCATGCCCCGCTTGTGCCCCCCCAAACTTGGGAGGCACCAGTCACTCATGCCTGAGATGGTGCAGGCCAGGGTGGGGCTTTAAACCCTTCCCTAATCAGAGCATCCTGCTGGGGCCTGGCCACACCCCACCTCAGCTCAGCACTATGGAAGGGAATGGAGGACTGCTCTAGTGCCCCCTGACTTCTAGCCTGAGCCACTGCAGGCATATGCCTGAATTTCCTCGGTCCAAAGAGAATGTCTGTACAGTTGCAAACTGGTTCAATCTAGGCAGGTTAGACTAACCTGCAAAGATTGAATCAATTCAGGCTCAGGCTTTTTGAATGTCTGTCCCTAGCCCATGACTGCAGCTTCAAGGTACTATTGCCATACTGTGAAAGTAAGAAACAGTTCCTGACTGGAGGCATTTTCAGGCTCTACAGACAGTAGATATAATGATAAGTGGGGGCATAGAGGTAAAATGACTTGCCCAAAGTTACACAACTGCAGTTGCAGAGCCAAGAACCAAATCTAGGTCTGACTCCTAGTCCAGGAATGTGAGGGTGCCTAATTTAGGGGAAGCAGTGTATTTTAGGCTTCAGGAACCATCTGGGATTAACCTCTATGCCCTTCTTTTGTTTTCTTCCCCCTCCTCCCCACCAATGTTGTTGATTCTTATTTACAGTACAGTAGTGGCCCTTGTCCCATTCTTCTAGCCACTATACGATACACTAGACAGGCCTAGTAACAACAGTAGGAAACAAATAGAGTAGTAAAGAGGAGAGGCAGAACCCATGGAAAGATTATAGCAGGCGGCTGGACCCGATGATATTCCAAGGTCCCTTCTGGCCTTACAATCTGTGAAGGAGAACACCTGCTGACACAGATTAGCTGAGAGCACACTTTGTTAGATACGTTAAAAATCAGACTGAACTAGTTGAGACATCAAACTCAACTGACTTACTGCTGACAAAAGGAGGGGGTTTAATGAAAGTGGGTAATGAAGGATCCAGACCATTCTCATACATAAAGGCTTAACTGAACTAGTCTTTAAGAGCAGGACTTCAGGCTGGGAAGTGCCAGGACAAACCCTCTGCAAACTAGGAGTTCAGCACACTAAGGAGAAAAATCTTTGGTGTAATTCTGTACTCAGCCCTACCACCCTAGATACAGGGAATAAAATCTATCCTCATTCCATGCCAGAGGGCTGTGTGGCAGGCCAATAACCTTCACAGAAGTCAAACCCCTATGCTTTTTTGAAAAGCAAAAGCAGCCCTGTCCTAGGCTGTTATCCAGAGCACCAGGCTCTCCGCGGAAGCCTGAAGAGACTCTCAAACAGATCGTGTCTTAAAGTTCAAAACAAGCAAAACATCCCCTTTGTAGGGAGTTTCTTTCCCGCAGACATTTTTGCAAAGAGCCCAGCCTCTCCCCAGAGATCTGGCAGGCAAGATCCACACAACCGACAGGGAACAGTTTCCTTCTCTGCAGGACGCGCTGTTTTCCGTCCCCGTCAACAGCCTGTCCTGCTCTGTGAAGGAGGCTGCTTCCACCATGCCCAGGGTAGCCATGGAGCTGTGCTCCTTCCCAGGATCCCTTTAGATGGAGAGGAGGAATATTTTAAGGCTGCCAGCCGGGGCCCTGGACAGCCAGCTGCCTGGGTTCTCTCCCCAACTGTAAACTGCTAATCTGCAACCACTTCCTCTCTTTCAATTCTTGCTGGCAACTGAGACTTAACTTTTTTACTTTAAAGGGAAAGTATACCCTGTCAGACATACCAAAAAAGGTTTTGAAGCACCCTGGGCAAACTTAAATCCAAGGTCAAATTGAAGAAAATAAAGCACGTTGCTACCCTCAGACTGGATAAACTGGGAAGGGCAGAGCCTGGTTTTGTTGGTTGCCAGCTATAACAGATAGCCCAGGGCTCTCTGCTACTTAGAGGGAAAGCAGCCCAGCCAGGGAGCGCTGTAGACAGGCAGGGTGCCGCAGCTGCTGGTAGCCAGGGCAACTGGCTAATGGGATAATTAGCCAGCACCTGCAGGAGGTCAGATGCCTGGATGTAGGCAGGGCCCGGGCTGCATATAAACTCGGGGCTGGGACTAGCAGGGTAGTCTCTCCCTGGCTGCTACCAGGGAAGGAGCTCCTGCCTTGGGGAGTCTGGGCTGCTGGGTTAGTAAGGGGTTATACTCTTGTAGGGGTGGAAGGACATGATAAAGCTTGAGAGAGTCCAGAGAAGAGCTCCCTGTATGATCAGAGACTTGCACAGCAAGCCATATGAGGAAAAGCTAAGGGACCTGGGACTCTTCAGCCTGAAAAAGAGAAGGCTGAGAGGGAACTTGGTAACAGCTTACTGCTATGTCAGAGGAGTATATCTAGGGCTCAGTGAGCAGCTGTTCACCAGGGCACCCTTGCATAAAACCAGATGTAATGGCCACAAACTCCTGGAAGACCACTTCAGGCTCAACATTAGGAAAAACTTCTTCACAGTCAGGGTGTCCAGACTGTGGAATAAGCTCCCTCCAGAAGTGGTGCTGGAAATCTTCAAGAAGACACTGGACGGTCACCCCACTGGGGTTGTCTGACCCCAGTTGTTTTTTCTGCTTGGTGCAAGGGGCTGGACCCAATGATCTTCCAAGGTCTCTCCCAGCCCCTTACAATCTTTGAATCTAAGGCTGCTACATGTTGGTACCAAATACACGTTAGTATTTATGTTATAGCCCAGAGGCTTGTATTTATGTTGTGTTTACTGGTGGTTTGTGGATGAGGTTATAGGGGAGGTGAAGGTCTCATAGGTTCATAGATTTTAGGGTTGGAAGGGACCACAGTGGGTCATCTAGTCCCCCCTGCCCCTGACAGGCAAGAAAAGGGTCACCAAACCTGGGACCATGTGATCCTAGCCAGGTGCCTGTCCAGTCTCCTCTTGAAGACCCCAAGGGTGGGGCGAGCACCACCTCCCTTGGAAGCCCATTCCAGACCCTGGCAACCCTGACTAGGAAAAAGTTTTTCACAATGTCCAGTCTAAACTTTCTCTCCAGTAGCTTATGGCCATTGTTCCTTCTGGTTCCAGGGGGGCCCTGGCAAACAGATCGTCTCCTACTTCATGTTGCTCTCCCCTTATGAATTTGTACACTGCCATAAGGTCCCCTCTCAGCTTTCTTTTGGAGAGGCTGAAAAGGTTAAGGTCCCTTAGCCTTTCCTCGGAGGGCCTTCCCTGCAGGCCTTGAATCAGACGAGTGGCTCTTTGGACCCTCTCCAGATCTCCACATCCCGCTTGAACTGCAGCATCCAGAACTGGACACAGTACTCCAGCTGCAGCCTGACCAGTGCTGCATAGAGAGGGAGAATCACCTCCCTGGACCTGTTTGTGAAGCACCTACGGATGCACGACAAGATGCAATTGGCTTTGCCGACTACTTCATGACATTGATGACTCATGTTCATCCTGGAGTCAACAGTGACTCCGAGATCTCTTTCTGCCTCTGTGGAGCTGAGAAGATCGCCCCCCAGACTATAGGTATGATGGCAGTTCTTTCTCCCTGATGCAGCACCTTGCACTTGTCCTTATTGAATTTCATCCTGTTGCTCTCTGCCCATTTCCCCAGCCTATCTAGTCTCCAGGGGGCATTTGACTGCCTTGAGCCCTACCAGGGGCAGGTTCAGGGCTTGAAAGCTTTCAAGGGAAAATATACTGATAACACCTGTGAGGAATGGGGCATGGTAAAGGGACAGTTTGATGCCATGCAATTATCCCATAAAGCTTTGAGTGCCCTGCTGGGCACAGTTGATTGCAGAGGCCCAGCCAGGGGCCTGGGAGTATAGAGGTGCAGCCAGGGATCTGGGGGCCAGTACAACTGGGGCTGAGCAACAGTCCATATTGATAATCAATCAAGGCGTGGCAAGCGAGATAGGGGTAGAGCCCTAGGGGTGGAGCAAGGCACAGTCACAGAGCCACCAGGGGGCATCACCGCCACCCCTGGGACCCCAACCTGTTACACCAACCCCAGGCTTTGCTTTCAAGAATCATGGTTAAGATCCTGAAAATATGCAATTCTTTACAAATGATTATTTTTGGGGGCAGAGAAGGGGGTGTTTTGGGGTTTTTTGCACCTGTTTTCTAAGGGTTAAAGGTGAAATGCCCTGCTCCCAAAGATTTTAAGAGCATTTCCAAGCCAAAATACAGATCTGAACACTCTGCAGTTTTGGCTCCTGGAAAGGATTTATCTCTCCCTCCACTGCCCCGGGGCGGGGAGCTGCTGTCCAAACTCCATCTCCACTGCTCCAGTCTCCTCTTTTGTGGCTCTCTGCCTCCTCAGTCTGTTTCTACTTCCCTCCCCCCTCTCCCTCCCTCCCCCTCACAGGAATGCTGCTCCTCACAGTCCCTGGGCCCGTCAACATGCGATGGTTGCTGCACAATAGCAAACCAGTCAAAAACTGTGTTAATCTACTGTGCAGTATTATTAGGCTATTGCGCAGTAACTATCACAAAAAAACCCATGTGATGGGACTACTGTGCAGTAAACGTAGTTAGTGCACATTCAATTAGTACTTCATTAAGGAAGTCCTAAGATAAATGCGCAGTAACTACAGTGCATTAATGAACATGTAGACAGGGCCCTATGTCCTAATAGGGCCCTGAACCCTAGTGGCAGCCATTGTGCTTGAGGGAAGTGGTTCAGTCTCATTAAAGCAGTGGGAGGCAGCAGCCCTCTTTATTAAGTGCACCCTCAATATCCACATGAACACACTCCATAAGGAAAAAGCATACATCTTGTTGCCTCTAGCCCCATTGAGAGTATTGGGAGATGGTGGCTATTTTGAAATGCATAAGGAAAAAGTTGCCTTTCGGCTACCTTATGTGTTTTCATGAGGTGTTAAAAATATGCCCCAATGTCATGAGTCATAACAAGACTGTGATAGTTAGGAAGACTCTTTTTATTACATTTTGGATGCATGGAAAGCAATATCCCATTACAATATCCTAGACAGCTGCTAATCTATACTTTACCATTGTATAATTTTAACCTTTTGTTGGTTATGCTGATTATATTCCCAGCTCTATAGAGCCAGTTGAATCCTTGTCCATCCTGAAGACAGAATTCCCACTGATTTCTGAAGGGGTATGATTTTGCCCATAGGCTGTAGACCTCAAAGTGCCCTATAAAGGCAGGAAACTCCCATAGCCCTGTTTTAACAGTGGATAAACTGAGTCGCAGAGAATCAAACTGATATGTCCATGGTCACATACCAAGAGGCCTAGTTTTGCCACCTTTTCCTTGTCATGGAGCACATCTACACATGCAGTTAATGCGACTGAATATACTCTGGCTCAAAGTAAACTAATCCTGACATCACTGTCTACACATGAGTTTAAGTGTAGTAATTTACTGCAGCATAGGACAGTACCTGTTACTAATGGGACTACCCTACATTGGAGTAAATTAATCTACTGTGCACTAATTGTGGCAGTAAAGCACCAATATAGATGTGCTCATGGAGTACCACCACTCCTGCGAGACTCCAGGTAGATGCTATTTTTATCACTGCCAATTGCTTTGAAGATTGGGTCTCAAGTCATGTCACAGTTTCCCTGATTCCCAGTTTTATGGTTTGTTTATCCAAGGGACTATACTGTGTCACTTAGCCCTTAAAACTGCCATTCCCTTACCGCATAAAACACAATGGATGAGGTTTAAGATATCTGCAACCCAGGCTGTGTGCCAAAATGCATACCATTTTTAAATTGTCGCAAACACAGTGGAACATAGCCAAACCGGTAATCTATTCAGGATTTAAAATCACAACTAGCTGTCATACTGCAGTAGTAATGGACATACATCCACATGTCTTGAGTAGCATATGGAAGTAAAATAGGAAGTACGGGGCTGGTTTAAGATTGCCTGGGGACAAATAACTCTGGTTTCCATAGTTTAAAGCAGTCTTGTTTTGTACAGTTCCATTTTGTTGTAAAATGGTTTATTAAATACAAATGTGTATCAGCTCTTTTGCTACAACTACACTTAGCCTTAACACTGAGGACTTTATCCAGATCACATTTTTATTTAGGCAATGTCTCCAAGGTTTAATTACTGAATTCAAATATACCATAGCTAAATATATAGGACAGATTCTCAGCTGGTGCTGTATGCTGATTTACATCAGCTAATATTCTGGGTCATAGTATCCTACAGGCTGAAGCCTAAATTCATCACCAATGTTTCCTAGAAAACTTTAAGGTGAATTTAATCCTAATAAACTGCGATATTAGCTGCTGGGAGAAGGGGAAGAGAAAAATCTATGATTCCTCAATCTTATTATTTATTCAATGGGTTTTTTTTCTCTTGTTTCTAGTACCTGATGTTGGTGGCATTCTTTAACACACATGTGCCTTATAAGTGCAGATGCCAATGCCAGTGCTGCACAAGGCACAGCACGCGCAGTCCCTACCCCAAGGAGCTTACAATCTGAACAAGACAGTAACAGAGCAGGAAGACAGCACTGAGAAACAGGACGAGGCAGTTGGCTTGGAAGACAAACAGATATAAATAATTATAAGGATTAAAATAATTTGCCACAATGCACAAGAGCCCATTAACGGTCTGATGATGATGCAACATGCACTGGTTCGTTGTCTGGTTGAGAAATTGCATGACAAAAGAATATCCCCGCTTTCTTTCCATGCTTGTAATATAAGTGGGATCAATGCAGTAGGCAGGCTCTAATAAAGCCATCCAGCTTTTTTGAGAAAACAGGTGGGGGCACCTGCGGTAGTGACCTCAATTTGCTGAGCTGCAAGACCATTTTCTTAGGCTGCTTCTATAGAAATACTATCATTATCTGCCATACATAATTCTGGTTATGACTGTGACTGGAAAATGGAGCTTAGGAGGGCTTACAAGCTAACATCCGTTCAATAACAGGCACCAGTGCCAGAATAGCAGAACGGGGCTACTCGCGGTGGGGCTCTGAGATTTGACATACAGATGTGGGTGACTATTGTCTCTGCTTCCAGCCAGGGGGCAGCCAGGTTTTAGCATTCACACCAGCTGCCACATCACCAGGGATCCTGGTTTTCTCTGATTAAAAAAATCCCCAATTTTCAGATTCAAAAAGTAAACCCAAATCCACATTTTCCCATGATTAAAATGAAGCACCACTATATATACAGGAGCTCTTAAACAGGTGACATTGAGAGGTCTGGGTGATGTGCAGGGATCCTGGTTTTCACTATATATATGTAGTGGTGCTTCATTTTAATCACAGGAAAATGTGGATTTGGGGTTACTTTTTAATGCAAAAATTGGGGATTTTTTTATCAGAGAAAACCAGGATCCCTGCACATCACCCAGACCTCTCAATGTCACCTGTTTAAGAGCTCCTCTAAAAATCATGGTGAATGAACCTCCTTATCACCATGCCGTGAGGACTCTGATTTTTAGCAAAGTCTCAAGCAGAGGGAGTCATATGTTTAAGGTTGAATTTGGTTTAGTGGAGAGAACCGGCAAAAGGCCCAGTAGTCCAAGTGTCTTTCCTTCACGAGTCTGTCTCAACTTTATCCGCCAGAAAATCACTTGTGAACCAGTCCTGATCTTTGCATTTCTTCCTATTCAGAGAAAAGAATATATTTCACAAAGCTATCTGGGGAATTCAATATCTTTAAGCATTGGGGTTGCTTTGGATACTCGCTATTCCTATTTGCGTGGGCAGATACCACATGAATAATGCATGATGCAGTTTTGATACAGTCTTCCCAAGCAATTATCCTCAGCTATACTTTGTTGAGCTTTTTGGCTGTTTCTAGCATTTATTTCTGCAAGACCTTCCTCTAGTTCCCTCTGCCTTGGAAGGAAGTGGCTCCAACCCAGCAAATGCCTCTCTGAAGCAGAAGGAATTAAGGAGAGTACAAGAATATCCTGCTATAAAGTAGTGGTGGCCCAACGGAGACATACAGCTGGTTTCTTCCACCCTTCTACCTACTGGTTCACTTGCCCTAACAAAGACCTCACGCTGAGCATCCTTACCACCCACTGATTTCAAAGGGTATTTTACTACCTCACAGGATGAAGATTAAACAACATATATATTCAACTCTCCCCTCCCCATCTTTCCCAACCCTTCAAGGGTCCAGTCCTAAAGTCATTGAATCTTCTCTGCTGAGCGAGCACCTGTCCTAAAATGAAAAAAAAAAAAAATCTCAAAGGGGAACCAATAAATTATCAATGCAATTTTAAAACCAATGCACTTTAGAATAAGGAGGGTCTAGTACAACTAAAATGGCAGTTCCATGGAGAACTGTATTTATCAAACATTGCTCAAAGCATTAATGTTCTCATCACATAGTGGTGTTGTGGTTTTTCCCCCTCCTTTAACACTGGTTGAAAGGCACTTCTTGGAAGACAGCATGACTGAGTAGCACATGATCTGTCAGGTGTTACGGAAAAACCTTTATTTCAGGCATAGGAGATAAGTTACTGAATATGCCCTAAGGAATCTTTCCTAATGCCCACACCCTACTTTCGCCTATTCATTGGTGGAATGCTCTAAGCATCCTTGAGCAGATCAAAGTGTCCTCACCCTCTGTGCCTCCGGCTCATTTTACTGTTCAGCTTTAGATCAAAGGGGACCTGGTTCGGGGCTGGAAGGGGCTTCAGGGAAGAGATTCTTAGATTCAGGCCTTCAGAAATGGGTCCGCTGCCTTTTATGAGACTTTGGGTGGGAACTGCAGGAATAATAAGTGCCTTCTGAAGGCAAAGCTCCCATTGAACCCAGTGGGATAGAGTGCAAGTGAGACACATGAAATGCCAAAAGACGAAAGTCCAGAAAAAAGATGGGACGGAGGATGAGTAGTATCCATCCAGTCCTCCCATTGTCTGTACAATGGTTCCCAAGGTGGATGACTAAATTAACGTCAGCTTTTTTCCCCTTGACCCTGAACACAAGCCACATATCACCTCTTCCACCCTAGATTTCCTACAATGATTTGCTTTTATTGCACCAGTATTTACAGTTTGCATTGCAATACACTCCAGTCAGGATCAAGGTCCTGTTACGGCTGGCTGGTACAAACACATACGGAAGAGATCAGCTGTGCCCAGATGAGTTCACAATCTAATTGGAAGCACAAGATGAAAATCCATCTGTTACCAGCAAACAGAGCATTTTCAAATTAGGAAGGTACAATTTGCTAAACATATTAATTACAACAATCCTAACCCTGTTCTACACAAGGAGACAAATCCTCTTCTCTGCTCCAACTACCCTCCTGGCACTAATCCCTGCAAACTGTTGGTCAGGTTGGAGGAGTCGTCTATAGAGTGAAGCTTCCCTTCGTAGGGTCTCCTGACTCCTACCTCTGCCTTGCTCAGAACAGGTTTGTGCATGGATCTGAACCTCAGCAGAGCTGGATAAAAGAGTGGAGCTTCTCTGTACTTTTTTCTGGCTGGACTTTTCCCCAGTTTACTGAGCAGTTATCCTGGAAGAAACCAGCTATTATATTGTCTCTTATGCAATCTCCGAAGCTTAGAGTGGAAGTGATTAGACACGTGAATTTTGGTTTAGAAGAAAGGTTTGCTAAGTGCCAGGGGACGTGCAGAAGATCACACACACAGTCATAACCACAAAAAAACAACAACCAAAAAACCAAAAAAACTTCACATAGCTGCAGCAGCGACTCAGTGCTTCTTTCTGTCAAGGAAATGCAGACACAGCAACCAGGAGCAGAAAACAACTGGGAAGGATGAACAGAGGGCAGCAGAGGAGGGAAGCCCTATTCTAAAATGGGATGGGGATTTCATAACCTGGGACGTGCTCCTCTGCACCTGTAAGGGCAGTCTGTGCATGCCCAGCCTGGCCTTGCTCCAACACTTTCCCTCTCTGCACCTCCTCTTCCCTATCAAGCTGATACAAGCAGGCAGGAATTGTAGGATATGGCTGTGTCTCGTGATGAGTCCAAGCTTCAGGTACATGAGCCTCTGGGGAATCTGTGTTAAGGGGAATTCACACAAGGCAGTGGAGATGGTTATGCACAAACATTCAGTACTTCAAAATCAAAACCACATGTTATGGTGCATTTCAGAGAACGCCCCATGTGATGTTAGGAATGAGATAAGATGCTGCATTTCAGGATTACTTTTTCAGACACTAGGAGCTTTGAAATGACACATTGTTATTAGTTACATATACATAAAAACAATTTTATTATCATAGAATTACATTTGTTCATCTCCTTTAACCAAGTTCATAACAGAGAGAGGGATTATTAGTAAAAAAAATAAGGTTATAGACTAGCTGGAGTGACACATTCAGGTGACCGATATAAAGGCCCTACTGCTCTGCAAACGGCACATTTAGTTAACAATATAAATAGGTAAAAAACAGTCGCTTTTCACAAATGACCTTAATTCTGACCCATTTGAGATATCTGTAAATTGTTCTTATACCTCAGTAACATACATGTATTTCCAGCTATCCAGACTGTATAAATGGTGATACACACGTGGAAAGAATGCGCAAGGAGTAATGAGTCCTAACTAATTAAGCCCTAAGAAAGGGATTTAATCCCAGCATTAACTGAATATCTCATACTATAGAGTTACTAATGACACTTTCATAGCAAGCACTGAGTTTTCCATCAGTCGGTCTTCTTATTCTGGCTCCAGCGAGAACTCCTGCAGACAGTAGCTTGGACTGGCTTGGGTGGATGTAGTGGCTAATGCACTCCAGTGAAGAAGACTTTGAAAAGGTCCCTTTCCACCACTAACTCTCAGCATAGCGTCTAAATAGGGTTACTGTTCAGAGGTACAGGACCTCTGTACTGTGGCATCTTTCATCCTTCCAGAACAAGTGGAGATTTCTACAGGTAACACCACATCCCAACAAGAATAGTTCGGTGCTCTGACTTTCTTTGTAACAAAAGTAGGATCTTGGAGTGACGGTAGGTCTGTGTGAGCTGCCTAGCTCTCCAGAAATATCCGAAGCCGGATGGTTAAAGTCCTGACAAGTGTAAAATTGCCGGTGAAATCACTTGTGTGAGGGCCTTGGGGTCAGGCAGCTATTCAAAGCAGCAAAGATATGGCAGTATGTTTCTTTGAGCCTTCACTGGGGTTTCTCACTGTAGTATCTGAACATCTCACAGATGTGTAGCCTCACAACTTCCCTGTGAATAAAGTTTTTTTGGGGTTTTTTAAAACACCTGCCTTGCTCTGGGCCATAAAAGTAATCTATTGTGGAGCTGAGACTGTCAGGCAGTCTGAGACCCAGATTACTCCAGGAGTGTGCTTTGCTCATGAAACCATTACTCTGCTGACTAATAAAACAGCACTGGAAGCTGTTTCAAATGCCAATATGCTGCACAGGTCTCAGCCCCGTAAGACTAAATTCCAGCTTTTTTATGGTGCTCATCACTGTAGTGTCTGGTCATGAGTACTGCTGCATTTTGAAACGCAGGAAAAATGTAGCTGGGCAAGGTGCAGATACAAATGCATAACCCCCCATGGCTGGAGGCAATAGGAGGTTACTCAACACCGTGGCCCTGCTCCCAGCCACCCTGGGGGAGAGGAGCCTATCCCTGAGCAGGGCTGCAGCTCCCTGGGACACGGTTGAGCCTGGGACCAGGACCAGGCTCCTCCTAGGGAGGAGTGAGCAAGTGGGAGAGCAGGGAGGCTGCACTCGGCCAAGGTTATGCTCAGTGAATGTCCACCCTAGTCTTCCTCCTGGGAGTGTCTGGGGGATGGAGAGAGCAGAGCAGTGTGAGGTGCTGGGGGAGCAAGAGACCCCATATAGGGCTACAGTGCACTTGACTGATGTTAGATGTGGTGCTCGAAAATGAGGTGCTACAGAGAAGTTCTCGTTTTGGCCATGGACGTTTCTGTAGTGCTTTTGCCATTTTGTAGTGCCACAGCTGTCTCCTTGACTTCTGTAGTGCTACAAAAGCAGGTACAGCCCTATAAGTGTAACATCTGTCTTTGGCCTCTGAGTACTTCACAAGCATTCACTCTATATCATCTACTTCTGTAATGCCAGAGGCAGAGCTCCTAGACAATGGTGCTGCAGCGGTCCTACAGACAAAGGGAATCCTTCCCGCCACTGCCTGTGCCATAGTGTGCGAGGAGGGGAGCTGTCCCTTCACTTCCAGGATGGGACTCCAGGTGAAAGAGCCTATTTTAGCCTGAGTAACCAGGGAAATGGCCTGGGGTCCCGGTCCGTAGGGACACGAATAGGTTAGTTAATGCAAGTCATCCCACGTGCAGGTGGTAGGAAAGAGGCACCTGTGCTGCAGACTGTCCAGGGCCTCAACAAGTGTAACAAAGACTCTGCCAGTAGCAGGCGTTTGCAGAGCTGCTGCTGCTCCAGGGTCCCTGTGCTATTACACAACTTGTCCTCCTTCTTGCTCTATAACCCCATCATCTTCCTATCCCTTTCTTGGGATGTCTTGTTTTCCATTGCGCTGCAAATTGACGGTTTATAACTCGTCCAAAATCTGGTGGATTTTCACAGCGATGGCCAAGGTCCCTACCAGGCTTTTATTCTCTTTCCCAAAGTCTGTGGATGATCATCTTCATCCAAATTCTTCTTCAGAATTTAAAGCAGAAAAACAACTTACTTTCTAGCTTCATTTTCAGAAATGGTCAATTATGTTGGGTGAAAGTTAAAAAAAAGTCAGGCTGGGCCGTGCAATATTTCAGACAAGCTGGTTCAGAGTCTGGCAATATTATAAGCAAGTAAACAATGACATTTAATGGGAAGTTTCAGGCAACCTTAATAATAGGCATTGAAACCAGTCCTGCCTCTGGCTATTAGCATTCAGTTTGAGAAGCATTGCCACTTCGGGGCTGGCGACTGACCACAGAAGCCCATTCATACATTGGAAACATAAGGCACCCATCAATTTATTTCAATGCATCTTATCAACCTTATCATTTGTCTTATTATTTGTTTAGGTTATTGCATGTATGGCAGTCTTTCCCTCAGACTTTGCTGTTTGCCATGTAGATATTTATTAACTGCTCAGTGCTAATGTTTTGAACACTACTGACTTCGCTTCTTATCTCAGATACCTACTTTGATTGCATTTGGGAGGGGAAAAAAAGCCTGCCTTCTACCAACCTTATTCAGCAGACCAAACATTTCCATTGAAACAAAATAGAGGTTTTGTCTTTTTAGCATGTTTTCAGAATAGTTTATATTGAAAAAAAAAAGAGGCCTTGCCCCATTTCATTTTGGAAACATACTGAGTTTAATGAAGAATGATAAAAAACCCAAGCCATTAACAACAGGAGAGAGCTGTGATGGATGCATCTGTAACTTTCTAAGCCCACACTGCAATACCCATTATTATTTTGCCAGCAGATGCATTCTGCTCTAAAACATTTTCATACAGGTGACTCACAAGTCCTAACAATCTCTCAGGGAAAATGCTGAAAAATGTCCTCCAGCCAGCTTCCCTTATTTGCTTGCAGTGTGTCTTGTGTTACAACAAATTCTTTGGCTGCCTGTATGCACAGTGTCACATATTCCTAGTGCTTCAAACACTAGCAAGGCCTGTTCAGGTGTTTCTGCCAAACCTGCAGCTCCAGGGAAACCTTTATTGTCTATTCCATTTATTAGCTCCAAAAAAAAAAGCCAACCATATCCTATTACCTCATCCCTTTTGGTCCCTCTGCTCTAGCACTGACTAGATTTCTTCCATGCGATCCCCAAAGGGATCCCTAAATGGAGCACATGTATACCTAAGCATTATTATTAAAGGTGATGGGACTTTTCCCACCAAAGCCCTAACACTAAACAGCCTTTTTTCTGAAATGGATTTTTTAAACCTTATTTAACATTTTAAATGCATTAACAAGGAAACTGAAAACCCACATGTCTCTCATTCATGAAAACTGAAAAAGTCTCACTTTTGGTAATGATTTTCTGTTTTCAAATGGCAAATTTTCTTTGTTTTCAATTCAGAAACCTGAAAAGAAGTCTCTATAAAGTATATTTTTAAAAAAGGAAATGCATACCATTTATGATCAGTTGTTTGAGGGCTATGATATATCTGTCCAAGACCAGAATATTTATAAACCAAAAGGTATCCCCAGTTTGCAGATACTCTCTGGGGTCTGGAAGTGGGAGCACCAACTTTAAGCATTTACACAAATGATTACAATGGTCATACTGAAAACAACATTGCCAGATTTAAGCTAATAAGGAGACTGATTTGATGAAAAGAGGAAATGATAAAGAACAATGGGACTCAAGAGATGGGAAGGGATTATTACATTTGTTGCTAAGGGTCCTCAGCGTAGTTAAATGTAGAACACAGAAACCTGGGATTAGAAATAAAAGAGATGTTAGATTTACATGATAAATATCTCAAAGATAGTGAATAGCCTCTTTGACCTACATACTCTTTCTTGGTATGCAGCCTTTATACGAAGGTAGGAACAAGGAGTTGTTCTGCAAAGCTTAAACTTGATATGTAAAGAGATGTACAGTACCAGGATGAGCGAGCTACCATAGGGCACTTGTACATGTGACGATCGTCACCATGTACACGTGACAAAATTCCCTTTGTCTGGCTTAATAGCATCACACAATTCACAGGCGTGGGGTTTCAAATGACTTTGCAGTGTTGCAAACTAAACCATATCCCCATATAGTTTAGTTTGCAATGTTGCAAATTGCAATGATGCAGCTGTCGGCTCGCCCCCCAGCTGTGGGAGAGGCAGGCAGGATCTGCTGAAAAAAGGATCGGGCTCCAC
>NW_005842014.1:1295198-1296704 GCF_000455745.1 Alligator sinensis
TTCAGCAGGTGCTTGGCAGCTGCAGGCATGTGCTGAAGGCAGAAGCAGCAAGGGGCTCAATCCCCTTTTTTTGTTTTTGCTGTAGAGCCCGCTCACCTCTCCCACGGCCGGAAGGCAAGTTGCTGGGGTGGAGGTGGGGAAAGGGGAGTGGGCCCTGAGCTGCAGGGGACCTTCCCTCCGTGATGGTGGCACCCCCCAGAGCTGCCCAGGTGAGCTACTAGTGGGCCAGGGGCTGCCCCACTTTGCGGGCAGCACCCAGCCAGATCCAACTCTTCCCCAAGCCCACCAGGGCTTCCAGCACCCTGTGTACTGTCCCCACTGCCTTCCTGCTGCCTGGGGCCACCTGCGAACAGGCTGGCTTGCCCCTGGGGCAGTGTGTGGAGGTGGCAGGAGAGTGGCTAGATATGCTGGTGGCCAAAGGCAGTGGGGATGGTGCACAGGGGACTGGAAGCACACTGAGCCCAAGCTTCCCCAAACCCGCCTGGACTTCCAACGCCCCGTGCACCACCGCTCAGCCCCCTGGCAGCTCAGCCCCCTGGCAGCTGGCCCCCCAGCCGTAGAAGAGGCAAGCAGGCTCTGCAAAAAAAAAAAGGATTGGGCCTCTCAGGCCCCTCACTGTAATGTGACGGAAACATTGAAACAGTGGCTTTCAATTAAAATCCCACTGTTTCAATTTAGAAGGCATAAATTAAAATCCTGGGGATTAAACCCCCCCGTCACATGTACAAGCGCCCATAAAGTGCACTGTCACCGTTAATGAGTACCAATAGTGTTACCAAAATGCTGAGACTTTGGTGGAAGCGACTGATGTGAACTGGGTATGTGCTGCCAGATTCTTATCGTTTAGGGCTTCTAAAACAAGGAAACAAGGAAACCAAAACTGTAAGTAAAGCACAGTTAATCAGGCACCAAGTAATAACAGCTCTCAAACTCTCTGCTGTTGCAAAACCACATCACCTGCATCTTCAGCAGAATACTACATGCGGCTCGGGAAAGGAACTGTGTCATCGAGCAGCATCCAGCTTGTTCCTCTTTCACTTACAGTCAATTCTGGGGCAGTCCAGGCTGATTTGTAGCATGTCATTGCTGTGTACACTCTATCTTTTCACTTCCTAGGGTGCTTTAACGGCATATGGAGCACTACAAACGTTTGTCTCAGCTCTTAAAGGGAGGACTTGGAAAATTAAAGGACAAAAACTGTTGTAATGGGACAGAAATGATATTCCCTGCTCAATAAAAAGGGTGCTAAGGCAAGTGAGACAGACAAATGGTGGTGAGGTTTGCATCATCACCGCAGTGAAGGGGCAGGAAACATATGGGTGCGCAATCACCTCTCTGCCAAACCTCAAACTAAGCTTTATTAAATACATATTTAATCTCAGGGCCCAGCATCTGCTCTCTCTCTCTCTCTGGCTCTCACCAGCGCTGTAAGCTCTTCAGCCTCATGGATTCTAAATTGACCTGCAAAATTATAGAAAAAACAAGCATTGGGTCCGTCATCCTGCT